>NC_092355.1:54478913-54778913 GCF_963676685.1 Mytilus edulis | reverse complement strand
CAAAATGAGCTCTCTTTTAATTGTTTGTTTTAAAAGATATTGTTAAGATTGTTGCAAGTCCAACAACTTTCAAGCAAATGTGTAACGAGATTTATAGTTCTTATTTTTTTTTTATATCATAAAGTTTCTATTGTAGGGCAGGTAGCATAATTATTGATTTTGTTGTGCTACTAAATTACCAGGAGGAAAATCCAATAACAAAAGACCAGTTACGTAAGGCAACAAGGCATGGTTTGTTGGAAGAAAGGAACACATTTTCCAGTTCATCTTCTATATTGAAATATATGGATTTGAAATCACTCAACATAAAAGAAGACCATCATCAAAATTTTACAAGTGCACAAGTCGCATTGGATACTGGTATATGTTTGTTAAATTTTGGGGTCCTGATTTTATTTTTTCATTATTGAAAAAAAAAAATACATTACTTACATTACTTATATGATTATTAAATTGAAAGGGATTGGGTAACGGAACAATCAAACAGCAACGTTTGTATAGGGCTTTCACGGTTGACAAAAGTACCATGTTTGTCCTTTTAGAATCAAAATAATTCACGACAGCAGTAGAATTGATTGTAATTGTAGCATTTATATTCGTAATGTATTCCAAGCGAAAGCTTATGCCCAAACCATGGTTAAATGAAAACAATTTTACACCTACCATGAATTATTTCTAACTGACACCATAAAAAAGAATGCCCAGCTATTAGAAGTTACTAGTAGTACTCCACCATATTAATGCAAGTTATACCGATGTCCTGTGCTTAATATTGGTTATCATAACTGTATGATACAGCAACATCATCAACAGAACAGAATAATATTGTATTGTACCATAGCCCAAAAAAGTTGCAAAATTATAATTATTCAAACTTTAAATTAGCTTTGTATCTATAAAAAACGATAAAAAGAGAATGAATACAAACCCCGTCCACTGTATGTATGTTCATGTTTTAGTTAAGAAGCCTACTGTTCAGTTGTTGTCGATTGTTGCTATCATATTTGTTTTTCGATCATTGTTTTGTACATAAACCAGGCTGTTATTTTTTTCGTTAGAATTGATTTGCGTTTGTTATTTCTGATCCTGCTATAGCTGTATGTGTTGATCATTGTTTAATGCCGCCCAGTGACATATAGTTGTTTTTTTTTAAACTTCTTTGTCATTTCGTCTCTGGTGATGTTTTGTCTCATTGGCAATCATACCAAATCTTATTTTCTTATAGCTCAATGATATCTATTATTGATAACAGATATACGTTTGTAACTGATCGCAAAAGTATAAGTTTAATTGCTCTATCCAAAGTATTATCTACACGGCTATGGACAATTATTTAATGCATTTCAAGCTGAAACATAGACGTTTTATTATATGTTAGCATGGGCGAAAATCAATATTTCTTGGAATATGGACTCGCATAACAAGTCGTTAAACGTTATCGAAATCGGACAGGGGAAAAGTGAACGCAGATGGAATATGTTCCAGTAATAGTCAAATGCTCACGTATTAAAAGCCTGACGGCACACGTTTTCTAACAGGATAGTTCATTAATCTCACAAATATTTTTAAAGCTTTAACTGCAGACTGTATATGATGTTAACTGGGAGAGAAACTATGTCCATTTATAAGTAAAATACAGATAAAGAGGTACACAATTTTAACAAATTTACTTCAAGATACTAGTTTTTGGTCATAAACAATCTTCTGTCTAAGTTTGGTAAAAATCCAGAATAGTTTAAGAAAGTTTCTAAAATTTAAACAACTTTAACTACAGAGTGAATGTAATGTTTCCTGGCAGAAAACCCATGTACAGAAACAATACGGAAAACAGGAATTTTGTTTTACGAAATTAATTTCTGGATACTATCTTATTATCATACACAAGCTTCTGTCAAAGTTTGGTAGAAATCCAGGATAGTTTAAGAAAGCTTTTAAAATTTCAAAAACTTTAATCACAGAGTGAAAATTTGTGAACGCCGCCGCCGCCGACGACGACGGAATGTAGGATCGCTATGCCATCGCTTTTTCGACTAAAGTCGATGGCGAGACAAAACGATTTTCGAGTTCGATGCATTTCCGTCGAAAACTTTAGTTTTAATGAACGTCACTCGTGCGTTTAGGTGCGTTGTGACTTCCGTTTCTATGTTGAGCGAGTGGTTGAAAAACTATAAAAGCTAAATTGCACGATATATTCGGCAAATTAAATTCTGATAATTGACTATCTACACCGCTGTCATTAGGGAATTGTGATTAAGTACCTACTGAACAAACTTTATTTCTAGTTTATCTTGTACAATGACGATCACTAAGACGCTTGATGAACGTTTATAGTGCAGGGATACAGGCGAGCCCCTCAATCTGGTAAATGACGTCACAAAGGCGCGTATAATTGACGAGTTTTTTCCGGTGACGGATGAACTCGAAATTGGTCTATGAAACCTTGAAAAAGATACTTTTTAAGTTGCCTTCATATCTCGAACAGGTATGCACAAGCCTTTTTTTCTACAGCATTAACAAATTATGAGCTGTGGTTTGACTTTCTATTTTATAGCATTCAAGCATAATCCAATTGATTTGAGTGTAAGGCATCATAGTTTATAGTACGGCCTACAACAATTGGCAAACCATAGAGCTAATTGAGACGATAAAATCCTTATAAAATGTAACACAATTCAATACCGAAAACCTACATGTATTTCAAATCTGTAAATATCCAATGCAATATAAAAGTTCACCTTGAAATGTGAAATGTTATTGATGAATTGTCCTTGTTTCTAAATTGTGCTTATTTTTCAAATTTCATTACAAATGGTCAATTAAAATTGAATAAAAGATAATGACATACTTTATAAAATAGAGTCAACAGTGTAGTCGTTTCTACCATGAATGCATTTGTAACAATACATTTGTTGTATTATCAGATGTGGATTTTATATTCCAATTCTTATTTTTTTCTATCTAAAACCATACCGCAGTTTTTGGTACATTTTTTGTATTGTGTTACATTAGACAAACCCGTTATTTCCTAGATAAAAGAAATGGAAAATACTCAAAGGGACGGTCATTTTCAAAGTTCGAATTTAAACTGGTACCACCATGGCAAAATATAAACTTACTGACATTTTTCAGAAAAATTCAGTGGTTCGTGTATTTATTCAATTTTATATGATGTAGAAAATAACTGTTTACTAAATAAATGAGACGCATGCTAGTATACGTGGTAATCAGTTGAAATAATTCATTCGAAATAATTGCATTGTACCATTACTTGAAGATACATCCATAATGAATTTGTTCAATTCAGATGGAGTCCATCAAACCATTTCCATTGAAATTGCTGAAACATTTTCGCTAAAGTTACCGGATAAACCAGTTCACGAATCCGTCTTCATAAAAAAATGTCTCAAGATCAATGAAGTACTAATTTTTATGGATAACCGTGACGAAATATCTTCATATACTTTTTCAAAAGATACCAAAAGTTTTGAAACTAGAAATTTCTGCATCCAACTGGCTGATGAAACTTTAGACATGGCAGTGATTGGAAGAAATCAAATTGCAGTTTTGCTTCGTAATCATATTAAATGTATAGATATTGGTTATTATCAACCAGGAATAAAGAAGGAAATAAAATTTGACATTCAGGAACATACACAATATGCCTTATCTTTTTCAAGAAATTTATTCTATGTTGCCCAAAACAATCGAAATAGAGTTGTCATCACAGAATTTAACTGCAACGGATTTTCAAACGACAGAATCGATGTTTGTCGTCTAAGAGGCAACATAGAAGTTCAGTTGACAGTAAGGGGAAATATATACTGCAGTTTATTCGACCCAACAGGTGATGAAATGGAAAGAAGCATCGTTTACTGTTTTGATGGGAGGAATAAGACTATATTGTGGCAATTTAGCGACAGTTGTCTCGGACGACTGTATGGATGTACTACAGACTACTTCAGAAATGTGTATGTTACAAACGGACATTATCTGACCGTCATTTCATCCACAGGTAGAAATTACAAAATACTTTTAAATGATGTACCACCGTCCTCTGATGTCTTCTTTGATGACTCAGAACGCTATTTGATTGTGTGTGCAGAAAACGGAATTATTCAGCTACTGCGTTTGGAAATCGTGACCTTATGAAGGTTAGTCATCTTAAGTTTTTTGCGAGGATGAGACATTGCATCTGTTTATTGCGTTCATTTTAATTTAAGTAGGATGACAACAATAACGTGAAATTATCATAGCCAAAAATCAATAATAGCTATCCAACATCTCTTTTAATTACAAAATGTTTGAGCTACATGATCGCCACCTGAAATAAGTAGAAACTCATCAGTTTTTGGAAGACTATGTGTGCAGTTCTTGTTAAATCGAACACAAAAGATTTTCGGTTCCGATTTTTTTTCCAGCTAGGAACATTTAGTTGGACTCGCATGAAATGAATGGTGGTTTTATTTTATCAATGTACTCATATCTAAATGTGTTTCGATGACATCATATGTGAAGAGATAAAATTCGTACAACTTGTTTGTCAATCTCAAAAACGCTGTTAACATTTTCTTTATGGTGACACCCTAATTTTCATACTATCAAAACGGAAACACTTACAACAATATCCTTAACCTTTTTAAATAAAATTGTGAGGACGGAATTAAGTCGTCCTTTTTTATGTACATTCTATGCATATACTGCTTATTTCACAAGATTTCAATTTATTAATTCTATCTGAATGTAAAAATTATACATTTATCAATTTTTCGAAATTCAAATTAAGGTAACTGAGTTCTAAACACATACTTAATTTGAAATGAAAATCTTACAACCGCCCTATAACATACTTGTTTTCTCTAGTGAAAACACTTTACTATATTTGACGAAGTAAACGTCCAATCAAATTCATTCATGCCTATAGAAAAGCATTTTTATCTTGTGTAAATACGTATACGTTGTTTCAATTTTTATATTTTTTATATTATAAAACAACACATACAATTACAATTTTCAATTGTTTTAATATTATAGATATTCACTTAAACAATCTTGTTTCTTTTCAGTACCATACCAGAAACAAACAGACCCAATTATAGATTAAGACAACAGCCAGTCTTAATAATATTGGAAATAAATTACCTTTCAACGACATCAAAGATTAATCTAAATTTAAATGAAAGCAACATATTTTATTAATCAATGTGGTTAGTTTTCTCATCGTTGAATAAAACGTATCAAAAAGAACCCTAAGTCATTAACAACAAGAATCGCATGCTTTTTAGAACTGACGATTACCGAATTTTGATTAATCTGTAAGTTAGATGATGTTGTCTGAAAAAATATATGATCAACAGAATACTTTTAACAATGAGACGATCTGTATTAGAAGTATCATAGAAAAAATCTTTTATCACAAAAAAGGCGTTGCCGTTCTGATACATAATATATATAACATCTCTCTTCCTTTTTCATTTCTTTCACAAAAAGCTAAAACAATATGTAAATCACAGACATAGCAATACTTTGGGTTTACTATCGGGAAAAGTATCGACGGACACAAAGATGTGTATATTTTTTACATTTTTTTTTAAGTTTTAAGGTTGATATAAATATTGTTTTTGATTTTGTATCCGCATATTATCTGCTGATTGTTTGTTCAAGAAAGATCTGGATTGCTTGCCATCTTACACTGTTAAATAGCAGACCATAGTCGGATTAGATATATTATGGAATATGAGATTTTTGACACAAGAATGCAGTTCACGATCATGTGTAAGACTGTTCTCCTATTTGATAGAAATTCTGTTATTTATCTCATCACAAGTGACTATGCTTGTTTTTTAACAGAAATTAATTTGTTTCAGTCAATGTTATAAACCTCGGAGATCAAAGGAGGTAGTCCATTTTTTTAAAAACAGCCTTTTTTAAGCAGGGACATTAGTACGGTACCCAATTTCGTCTTTTATTTGATGATATTATGGTATAAGCAAGTGCTTATTCAACTATGTCTCGTTATCTTACATTTATATCTATAATGAAATATGCAACGTTTGAGGGATAGATAAAGTGCAATTGTAACACATTCAGTGTATCATGGAAAATATGTTATTTATCTTATAATATAGATACATTTTAGTATTTAACAAATGCAGAAATTAATATGTTTGGTCCAATGATTTTCACCTATCATTAAAATGGAGAAATCTGAAAGAAATATTTTAAATTAAATAATGTACAGTAAATTTAGTAATTATCTATTTTGTTATGTCAAAAATAAGAGTACGATCGATGGCTTCAATTTTATCTGAGTTTATCTGAACATCTGCACACTTTTGAAATAATACGATCTTTATCTAATATCATTGCTATAGATAACCAGAGATTTTTTTTGTTTTATTAAATTGGATTCTCGCAGAAAAAGGTATTGTTTTTACACCAACACGATGTTCAGTCGATAGTAGATAAACGTAATCACTATTATTCCTTTATACCGCAAAATTTGACTCCTTTATTGAACATCCAGTTAAGTCTCATTTTTTCAACAACAAAAAAAGAAGGGAGGCATCAAAAACAAATAAAACACCGGGATAGTATTTCTGTTTTAAATCTATTGATGATAATGATATAGTGGATTAAACATGTTAAATGCTTTGTGTGTATAACACTTTATGTTTGAATGCGTCTTTCTTTGATTTTCATATCTGTTTTCACAATTAATCTATTTCCTTTAAAAGTTCAATCATTTACAATACATGCAATACCTAATTATATTTTGAAACTAAATATCTACATATATTGTCTTTCATAGCTTGTATACAACAGTTAAACACATAATTGTAGCTATTTATTGGCAGAACAGTTTGCTGCCTTTCGTCTCTGGACAAAGAAACATTACTGTAATTATATTTTTTACCGTTTTTTTTTTAAAGTTGTATCCTGCCCGACACTAGAATATATTGTAAATACTAAAATGGATTGTATAAACAAGTTTTTATGTACTTACTTAAGTATATTGTCTACATTGGTTTTTATTTGATGTTGTAAGCGATTGTGCATTCAAGAAGTAATGTGGTCTCCCGCATTTTGAAAATGAGCCGATTACTATATCAATTAATAGCCTCACCAACAGACATATATCATCTGCTAAATTTCTACATTAGAAATAGTGTCCGATTGTGCATTCAAAAGGCAGAAGTATCTCGTCTCTTTAAATCTAAACATTTGAAGGGCAGAAAATAGTCTTGATATAAGCAATAGTAATTTATCGATGCTTAAAGATGTTAAATTTTATAAATAATTGATAAGGGAGACACCAATAGGTAACAACCAAAACCTGAGGGATCTGTTATGAATGTTTTACCATTTGAGACAAGAATGCATTTGTAAGACTTTTCATCTTATCAACATGATTAATAAGACGTTTCTGATTTATTTCATAATTGTGACTCTTTTTTTACAATATACGTGAAATTGAATTGTGGGATTCTTTTTTTTTAACCCAGCGTATAAAAGAGGTGAGTCTGGTGATTAAATGTTTTGATGAGATGAACAGATGATTAACATATTTTTTTTTTTTTTTTTTTTTATCACTTTTACGCTTTCACATTTTGTAGTGTCGATGTATTTTAGATTTACTTTAATTCGCTATTGCCATGTGATGACATACAGCTGCTTTTATCACACTAGTATGATTTTCTATCTGCATGTTATACTGAGGTTAAGACATTTTTTCAAATAAAATATAATCCTGTTTTTATTTTATATTATATATATATTGTGCTTTTTGTACATATTAATATATTGCATATTTTGTATAAATAGATATTATATGACATATGGAACGGGTCAGTTTGCCACATACGCTTGTTGAAAAGATAAAAATGCAACTGCTTGAGAAAAAACAATAACATTTTATTTGTTTTTAATATACAAAATAAACTAAATTCTTGCAAAAAAAATCTTAACCTACTTTATTTAAACCGTATTAACTGTCTCTTGATCTTTTTTCACTACTGAATATTTGTTTATCAGTTTAAAAAAAAACTATTTCATTTCATAAACCATGTAAATGTTTCAATATAAATCATAACCAGGAATGATGTTCTCGAAAGTATCATAAAATTTGTCCTAGGAGACATCCTAAGACCAATTTTATGACAGACTTAGGATCAACTTAGGACACTCCTAAGCTGTGTCTCGAAGCTATTTCATACGCATCTAATTTGAGGACGTCCTAAACATATCATAAGTACGAAATTTTAAATCGTCAAAGTAATTTTTTGATAAAATAATTATTAATGACGAAACCAAATTTAAATTAAATGCATGATTTTAAATGATATAATAAAATTACATCAAAAAGGATTGTAATTTAAACTGGAAAACAGTTTGTCTTGAAATGATTGAATTTTTATTGTTATCGTAAATACAAAGTTCATTGTTTAAAATCATGCACTATTTCTTTATATACGGGTTAAAACCGATGGTGCGTTTCATTCAGGTAAACAAAAATCGAAATTTTTTTTACACGCGTGAGGGGATGTGAAATCGTATCTGTATATCCAAGCTATGAGTCGTTGAAAGTTGCCAAACTTTGGTTTAATTGTTCATGAAAAAACACATTTGTGTGCATAAAAACAATTATGAAATAAAATTTTGAAATAAATTGAGGGAAGATAGTTTTTATAATATGTTTTACGAAGAATAAGAAGAAAATAAATGTCAACATTTTTGATTCTTGCTACAAATAATTTTTTAGAGTTAAAATTTTCCCTACTCATCTCAGTATGTTTTTTAACGAAAAGAGTTATCTCCCCTTGAATTGCTTATTTGACAAAAAATTGATTGTTAAACACAAGTTTTGATATTTGTTTAAATATTCTACAATTACTGTCTGTTGATGAGGTAAATAGTTTTATTAACTTTTGAAAAACTGATTTTCACTGAGGCCAACGGCAGAAGAAGTGAATATTAGTTTTTAAAAGTCAAATTAAACAACATATTTACCGAAACAAAAGACAGTAATTCTTTTATTCCATATTCCGAGAGAAATGTATGTATTAAATAGCTATTATTTACCAAAACAAATTGTACATCAAACATGTTTTTATCAAAATCATGCACGTAAAAGCGCGCGACGTTTTGCGCGGTGATTATACCCCCTTTTCCGCAAGTGAATATGCTTATTTATTCAAAATCCCATTCATATAGAAAAACCCACTAAAATTTTACTGATAAGGAACAATTTGATTTATACAAAACAATCACCAAGTTTTCTGTATATGAATAAACAGTCTGACCAACAAATTGCAAATAATTAAGTCTCCAAACTAGACAGATTATTTGCCTAAATCCGTAAATTTGGAGACATATTTGGAACTTATTGGTCAGATTGTTTGTTCATGTAACAAAAACTTGGTGATTTATTGATATTTCAAATTTCTATCACACAATTTTTGTTTCTTTTACAATTTTTGGAAAAAAATAGTTCACTTGTTAATATTTTTTGTTTCCATATGTTCTATGCTTATTGTTGATATTTTAGTCTATACTCAAACGAATTCGTTCACCATCGATTGCGGTTTTTAACAGGTAATGTACATTTCATCGTGTTGTATATTTCTACGCCTGTATGATATGAGGCCTTTTTAAAGGGGGATTTTCCCCAATATTTAAATAAAAAAAATAACATTAGCACTATAAACAACAATTGAAAATGTGTTTTTAAGATTGCAGTATAAGGACAATAATAGTGAATTGACTTGACATATCAACGATATGTCAAGTCAATGCAATATTATTGTCTATTTATTTATAGTTCTTTGATAATGTACTTGTCTTCAAAAGCAATATGCAGCGCTTTATGGTATATTATTTTGTACTTGTATTCCAGATTTAAACAGTTGTTTTTTTATATCCATAGGTTGGCTCATATATTGGAAAAATAGGATGGCCAATTAGTGATTTTTAACATTTTTATTAATAAAAATTCTGATAAATTGAAAATGAAAATATGTATTTCAACAATGAAGAGCTCTATAACTGTTGATGTTACTCTCTGTGTGTAATTACTAATGCTTCATATACTAGTTTTAGAGAATAAAGCTGATTACGATCTGTTTTCATTTTTTTGCATGTCAGTAGTCCCACTTACCCATATTACATTTTTACCAAATTAAAAGAAAGAACTAGCATTATGTTGCAGAAATCCTGTAGCGGTAAACCAACTCATGTTGGCGTCCGTAAAACTTTTGAAGGGGTGGCTTTAAAAAAAACATGTTTAATAATTATATGCGTCAACTTTACGACCCTAAGATAAGTTTCTCAAAAAACTTCAACCCTCTATCAAGGCCACCATGATACGAAACAAAAGCTCAGCTAGAATTAAGTAACAACCGGGAAGTTCAAACTAAATGTAAGGGTTACTGGAATAATGATGTAACATAGAAATTTTACAATGGGGAAGCAAAAATCATAAGTTATCACAAGTCAAAGAGACCTGATAACGCCTTGGCAAAAAACGGAAAAGAACGAAAAGATAAAGTTCTATTTCTTATTATGATTTCTTTATAAAGGTCTGCTGCTTACAAGGAATATATAAAACCAATGGATGACATCGTATAAGACTTATCACCACATTTGTATCCTTGAGCCGTTATCCAGTTCACATTGTCTATAATTTTGTCACTATATAAGACAGGCTCATCTGTATATGTGATACCCATTATTTCAAGTTTGACGTATAGTATATAAAGAACCAGTCGAGGAGTACAGGTGGTTACCATATGATAAAAACAACGTTCTCCACTCATAATAAACTCATGCCAATCAGAAAGTCAAGTCTCTTGATACTTCATCACTTGTTTTTATGATGCATTCCTTTTCAATACAAAAAGTATTTATATTAAGTTTTATGAAACAAAGTTGGACTTTTTTTCTTCTTCAATCTGTCTATATGTTAACAAGAGTGCATACGCTGAAATGTCTCGCCTTCTTTACTTATCATTAATATTATGTTGATAATCCTTAATCTAAAGCTTTATTACAACTGTCATATAAACTAAACACTAACCAAGAAAACTAAACATTGACCAATGAACCATGAAACTGAGGTCAAGGTCAGATAAACCATGTCAGGCAGGCATGTACAGCTAAAAAGTCTTTCATACTACAAATATAGTTGACTTATTGCTTAAAGATTAAGAAAAAAGACCAAAAACACAAAAACTTAACACTGAGCAATTGAATCGTGAAAATGAGGTCAAGGTCAAATAAAACTTGCACGACTGACATAGATTGAAATATTTCTATACACCAAATATAGTTGACCTATTGCATATAGTATAAGAGAAAAAAAAACTCAAAAATCTAACTTCGACCACTGAACCATGAAAATGAGGTCAAGGTCAGGTGACACCTGCCAGCTAAACATGTACGCCTTTATACAATCATTCCATACACCGAATATACTAGACCTATTGCTTATAGTATCTGAGATATGGACTACACCACCAAAATTTAACCTTGTTCACTGATCCATGAAATGAGGTCGAGGTCAAGTGAAATCTGTCTGACGAGATGAGGACCTTGCAAGGTATTCACATACCAAATATAGTTATCCTATTACTTATAATAAGAGACAATTTAACATTACAAAACTAGAGGCTCTCAAGAGCCTGTGTCGCTCACCTGTTACTGATGTCGACCATCTTGGTTGGTAGGTGGGGTCATTAGACACTTTTTTTAAATAGATACCCTAGTAATGATTGTGGCCAAGTTTGGTTAAATTTGGCCCATAGTTTTAGAAAAGAAGATTTTTGTACAAGTTACAAAAATGACGAAAAGTTGTTCAATATTGACTATAAAGGGCAATAACTCCTTAAGGGGTCCTCTAACAATTTTGATCATTTGACTTATTTGTAGATCTTACTTTGCTGAACATTATTGCTGTTTACAGTTTATCTCTATCTATAATAGTATTCAAGATAATAACCAAAAACTGTCAAATTTCCTTAAAATTACCAATTTTAGGGCAGCAACCCAACAACGGGTTGTCGGATTCATCTGAAAATTTGTGAGGGGATAGATCTTATTCTGATGGACATTTAAATCTTGAAAGATTTGCCCTAAATGTCTTAGTTTCAAACATATAAAGCAAAAACTGCATTTTACCACTATGTTCTAATTTAGCCATGTCGGCCATTTTGTTTGGTAGGCGGGGTCATCGGACACATTTTTTTAAACTATATACCACAATGATAATTGTGGCCAAGTTTGGTTAAATTTGGCCAAGTAGTTTCAGAGAAGAATATTTTTGTACAAGTTACAAAAATTGACGAAAAGTTGTTAAAAATTGACTATAAAGGGCAATAACTCCTTAAGGGGTTGACTGACAATTTTGGTCATGTTGACTTATTTGTAGGTCTTACATTGCTGAACATTATTGCTGTTTACAGTTTATTTCTATTTATAATAGTATCCATGATAATAACCAAAAACTGTAAAATTTCCTTAAAATAACCAATTCAGGGGCAGCAACCCAACAACAGGTTGTCCGATTCGTCTGAAAATTTCAGGGCAGATAGATCTTGACCTGATCAACAATTTTTCCCCTGTCAGATTTGCTCTAAATGCTTTGGTTTCAAAGATATAAGCCAAAATATACATTTTACCCCTGTGTTCTATTTTTAGCCATGGCGGCCATCTTGGTTGAATGGTCAGGTCATCAGACACATTTTTTAAACTAGATTCCCCAAGGATGATTGTGGCCAAGTTTGGTTAAATTTAACCCAGAAGTTTCAGAGGAGAAGATTTTTGTAAAAGTTTACAGACGACGGACGACGGACGCCGGACGACGAACGCCAAGTGATGAGAAAAGCTCACTTGACCTTTCAGGTCAGGTGAGCTAAAAACCTGAACTTTTCAAGTAATCACTGAACCATGAAAATGAGGTCAATGGCATTGGACATGCGACTGACAGAAACTTTGTAACATAAGGCATCCATATACACAGTATGAATCATCCAGGTCTTCCACCTTCTAAAATATAAAGCTTTTAAGAAGTTAGCTAACGCCGCCGCCAGATCACTATCCCTATATCGAGCTTTCTGCGACAAAGTCACAGGCTCGACAAAATGGAGATTACTCGTTGTGCAAATGGTGGAGAGGTGTTTGGGCTTTAATTGTTTGCCCGATTATGATGGCTTGTTTCAAAACTTTTATGAAACACAATCCATGATCATAAGTTTCATGTTTGCTTCATACTGGTCTTGCTCAGTCTTTAATTTTTCATGTTATGTTTTGTAGACTTTTTTTTTTTTTTTTTTTTTTTTTGCCATGACAAAATTGTACATCAAACATTTTTTTATCAAAATTATGCACGTAAAAGCATGCGATGTTTTGCGCGGTGAATATACCCCTTTTTCCGCAAGTGAATATGCTTATTTATTATAGAAAAACCCACTTTTTTTTCTTGTTTTTTTTTGCCATGACATTATCAGTTCGTTTCCTAAATGTTCTACTTTCCCTTTGATAACTTCCACAACTCTTACTTAACAGAGGATGGAAAAACGATGTATAATTGAAACATAAGAGGCATCTATATAAAAATGTACATGGATTTGTATATCTGTATAGTAAGGACATGTGCCATCAGAACAAAACAGTAAGCTAAATATAAAACTAAAATATGTAGGAGCCTGTTGTTCAGTTGTAGTCGTTTGCTGGTGTGGTTCATAAGCGTTTTAATTTTTCATATAGATTAGACCGTTGGTTTTCCGATTTGAATTATTTTACACTAGCCATTTCGGGCCCTTTATCGCTTGCTGTTCGGTTTGAGCCAAGACTGTTTTGAAGGCCATACTTTGACCTATAATTGCTACTTTTTTTTTTATACATTGTGACTTTGAGGGAAAGTTTTCTTATTATAACTCACACCAGTTTCTTATTTATATAAGAATGGGTATATTATACTACGATTGAGACCTAGGAAAATATGTGTTCTCGATTTCATCTCCATCAAATAGAGCTTATAATTAACAAGAGGCTCTCAAGAGCCTGAATCGCTCACCTGAATTTTTTTGGTTTAATCTCTCATCAATGATTATTTTGGCTTTTCAATTTATTTAAATGTTCTTTGAATCGTCCTATTTTCTTCAAAAGCAAAAAAAAATCATTTTCTCCTATGTTCTATTTTAGCCATAGGAGCTATGTTTCTTGACATACAAGGAAATGAAATATAAAATTTATACTAGATACTCTGAAACTCTGAAACTCATTTAGCCTCAGTTTGGCTGAAAATTGATACAGCAGTTTCATAAGAGAAGATTTTTTAAAGTAAGTCAACATGATGAACAAATTGTGAAAAAAGTCTTTAAAGGGCAATAATTCCTAAAGAGGTCAATTGACAATTTTGGTCAAATTGACTTATTTGTAGATCTTACTTTGCTGATCATATTTGCTGTTTACAGTTTATCTTTATCTATAATAATATTCAAGATAATGACCAAAAACTGCAAAATTTCCTTAAAATTACCAATTAAGTGGCAGCAACCCAACAATTGGATGTTTGATTCATCTGAAAATTTCAGGGCTGATAGATATTGACCTAATGAACATTTTTACTCCATGTCAGATTTGCTCTTAATGCTTTCGTTTTTGAGATATAAGCCAAAAACTGCATTTGACCCCTATGTTCTATTTTAAGTAACGGCGGCCATGTTTTTTGACGGATCAAAAATCAAAGCACACACTTTGTGCAGGATGTTCTAAGGAACAACCATGCTAAGTTTTAACCAAATCCATTCAGTAGTTTCAGAGGAGAAGATTTTTTAAAGTTAGCAAATATGATGAACAAATTGTGAAAAATTGTCATTAAAGGACAATAACCCCTTAAGGGGTCAATTGACAATTTTGGTCATATTAACTTATTTGTAGATCTTACTTTGCTGATCTTTTTTGCTGTTTACAGTTTATCTTTATCTATAATAATATTCAAGATAATGACCAAAAACTGCAAAATTTCCTTAAAATTACCAATTAAGTGGCAGCAACCCAACAATTGGATGTTTGATTCATCTGAAAATTTCAGGGCTGATAGATATTGACCTAATGAACATTTTTACTCCATGTCAGATTTGCTCTAAATGCTTTCGTTTTTGAGATATAAGCCAAAAACTGCATTTGACCCCTATGTTCTATTTTAAGTAACGGCGGCCATGTTTTTTGACGGATCAAAAATCAAAGCACACATTTTGTGCAGGATAATCTAAGGAACAACCATGCTAAGTTTTAACCAAATCCATTCAGTAGTTTCAGAGGAGAAGATTTTTTAAAGTTAGCAAATATGATGAACAAATTGTGAAAAATTGTCATTAAAGGACAATAACCCCTTAAGGGGTCAATTGACAATTTTGGTCATATAAACTTATTTGTAGATCTTACTTTGCTGATCTTTTTTGCTGTTTACAGTTTATCTTTATCTATAATAATATTCAAGATAATGACCAAAAACTGCAAAATTTCCTTAAAATTACCAATTAAGTGGCAGCAACCCAACAACGGTTTGTTTGATTCATCTGAAAATTTCAGGGCTGATAGATCTTGACCTAATGAACATTTTTACCCCATGTCAGATTTGCTCTAAATGCTTTCGTTTTTGAGATATAAGCCAAAAACTGCATTTGACCCCTATGTTCTATTTTAAGTAACGGCGGCCATGTTTTTTGACGGATCAAAAATCGAAGCGCACATTTTGTGCAGGATATACTAAGGAACAATCATGTTAAGTTTCATTCAAATCCATTCAGTAGTTTCAGAGGAGAAGATGTTTGAAAAATTGTTAACGACGACAGACGACGACGACGACGACGACGACGACGACGTCGACGACGACGGACGCCAAGTGATGAGAAAAGCTCACATGGCCTTTTAGGCCAGGTGAGCTAATAATGTGTGTTGTGGAGTAAATGTGTTACAAAACAAAGTTACAACTACACCAAAATGGACTTCAAAATTTGACCACAATGTCTACAACATGGATGTAGCCTATACTGAATGAAAAGCTATTAATCAATCACATCACTAGTTTCTCATTATTATTTTTTGCACTTTTATTCATTTTTGTTTGGAAAGGACATCGGTCTTTTTCTTTGCATCTATGGCCATATCTAGTATTAAAGACTATATGTTGATTCCATCAAGTCTATTGGTTTGTTGTGTTGTTTGTTTTCTCATTGACATATGTCAATGTATCATCCATCTCTTGTTTTATTCCCAGTTTTCTTTCAGAAATTTTAAAGAAGATGATTTGGACCTGAGGGGGCCATTTGAGAGTATGAACTCTGGGTTATTAAATAAAACAAAACATTTGCATCAAAGTAATATAATAAATATGAAGGCAAATACAAAATATGAAGATTCAAAATATCAAACCCCATATAAACATGATAAACAAACATGTATAACATATTAGAGTTTAAAACTATTAGAAAAAAATAAATCAGAATATTAGAGATGACAAGGACAAAGACAGGAATTTGTTTATGAGAATTCTAACAACATACAAATAATCTAAACTGCTTACAAATGAATATTTCTTTTCTAATTTATATGCAATAAAAACAAGTGAAACTGCGAGGTACTGCTCACTGATGATACCCCCGCCGCAAGTGGATAATATTAATAGTGTAAAAATATGCAAGTGTTCGGTAAACAGGAAGTTGTCGAGTGATGAATCTGAATCATCACACGGTATAGCTGACTTATAAAAATCCTGAAACCAAATTTCAGAAATCCTTGTATTGTAGTTCCTGAGAAAAATGTGACGAAAATTTTTAACTTGGTTATCATGTGTAAAATCATACAAGTGTTCGGTAAACAGGAAGTAGTCGAGTGATGAATCTGAAAACGCATCAGACGGTATAGCTGACTTATATAAATCCTGAAACCAAATTTCAGAAATCCTTGTATCGTAGTTCCTGAGAAAAATGTGACGAAAATTTTCAACTTGGCTATCATGTGTAAAATCATACAAGTGTTCGGTAAACAGGAAGTTGTCCAGTGATGAATCTGAAAACACATCACACGGTATAGCTGACTTATATAAATCCTGAAACCAAATTTCAGAAATCCTTGTATTGTAGTTCCTGAGAAAAATGTGATGAAAATTTTCAACTTGGCTATCATGTGTAAAATCAGACAAGTGTTCGGTAAACAGGAAGTTGTCAAGTGATGAATCTGAAAACGCATCACACGGTGTGGCTGACATATATAAATGTTGATACCAAATTACAGAAAGGGTGGATGTGTAGTTCCTGAGAAAAATGTGACGAAAGTTTCATGGGACGGACTGACTGACGGACTGACTGACGGACTGATGGACGGACAGACTGACAGACAGACAGAGGTAAAACAGTATACCCCCCCTTTTTTAAAGCGGGGGTATAAAAATCTGCATGCCCTTTTATGTCATAGCCATTGTTTGATTATAGCAAGTAATACTAAGTTATCATGTTGGTTTCGTGCCACATATTTTTTATTTCATACACATTTATACTAATGTGTACCATTAAGGTGTATTCATGTAAACTGTTGCCATATAAGCAAATATTTCAAAAATTCTGACTGTTATTCAAGAACAAAGCAGGATAAGTTCAAATCTCATATTTAAAGGGTCACTAGCTGTCAAATTCATGTCCACTGATTTTAATAAAATTTTCATATTTGATTAATAACGAAATATTTATCCAAACTACTAAAGTCTAAAATAAGTAATTAAGAGGGCACGGGAATGGAAAAACGTAGCTTTGTTTTGTGTGTATTTTAGTCTAGATGTCATCTAATCAATTATCGAGTTGACCTCGAAAGTCATCTTATGACCATATAAGCCATGTAAACATAAATATAGATATAAATAGATTAAGCAAACTCGTGCTGTTGGATTATTCTAGGTCTTTTTAATTTCATAATTTAGATGAAATATAAATGTTTATCATCATTTTTACCTGAATAAGAATGATTTTTTTGTGGATCGAATTAGTCAATCAAATGATTTTACTTTTGTTTCACTTGCAATATTGACATTCTTTTCCTTTAAATAACTTTACACATACAATTCACATGATATCCATCTCAAGCTAAGGGGTTAAATTGAAGCTCACATGAATACGGATCCAATGAGGTCGAATTATTCACTCGCAAGTAAATTATTCATAATCAATGTTTTTTAGCTTATTTTGACAAAATTGAACCATTCTTGCAGTTAAAAGCGAATTAGTTTACTATTTGCATTTAATTAACGATTGAGCAAAAAAATAATACATTAGATTTTTTATATATCTCATAGCTAGTGCCCCATTAAGATAAAGGTCAATCAAGACCAAAGATCACAGTACATCCTTTTTCAAACTGAACAAAACTATTATTGTAAACTAAGCTATATAAAAGGCACTGGTATGATGAAAAAATGTTTAACAATTTAAAGAAAATTAACTATTTTCAACAATTTAAAAACAAATGTGAAACACAATATGTGTTAACATTGTATACATGTATATCCAGTATAATATATATTAATTGCATACAATTTTTTTATTTTACATCTAATCGCAAATTTATTCATGTGATTATCACATACAAAAACTATTATGCATTTATAATGTGTAAATTTTTATTGCAATACATAGAAATAAATTGTTTGTATCAGATTCTATTTATAGCTCATAAATTGACAAATTAAGATCTACTTTTAATAGGTAAAAATATCTATATGAATGAATTCAAAAATTCAATATCTTTTTAAATACATATACCAAGTCTTGGTTACCTATCAAATCAAAATTTGTTTTAACCAAAATAATTAAAACCAATGGCATTGCATTCACTCAACACCATGCCTAACATTTCAATTGAATATAACAAAAACTCAAAATTTAAATTAAATATTAAACTTTTTGGAAATGGTGAGAAAGAAATGAAGAGCATTGTAAAATACAAAATCATTGATTTTTGTACATACTACTATGAACTATGTGTTTTTCATGGGATACCAATGTGTGTAGATTTGGAAATTCAAATGTTCAATGGAGTATAAACTTTATACAGTCTTGTATTCAGACTTCAGAAAAATCATCAAATCAAATATCCACATAAATTCAATTTTCCTTAATCATTGACTTGGAACTCGGGCGAATAAATGAATGCACAGTATTTTCCTGTACTCTACCTTTTTTATGAGATTCACTAATAAAATCAAATCCATAACTGCAAAAATTTAGTACAGAATATTAAACGAATAATAAAGAAATGTATATAAAACAACATTATTCAAAGACAACCTTACAGCTGTAAACTTTAATTTATGGACAGCCTTTTAGTAAATGCCCAATATGATAATATACAATGTGTTATTTTGACATTTTAAAAATTGATTCATGAATAAAATGAAAATTCTATCTGATGAAAAGTTCATCATGGTTTTGAAATAGAGAATGATCCAAATATCCTCTTTATTCAGTGATTCACTTTTTATTTTTTTAAATTTCACATTTCTAGTAACAGAAAGTTAGAAACAACAAGAGGCTCTCAAGAGCCTGAATCGCTCACCTGAATTTTTTTGGTTTAATCTCTCATCAATGATTATTTTGTCTTTTCAATTTATTTAAATGTTCTTTGAATCGTCCTATTTTCTTCAAAAGCCAAAAAAAATCATTTTCTCCTATGTTCTATTTTAGCCATAGGAGCTATGTTTCTTGACATACAAGGAAATGAAATATAAAATTTATACTAGATACTCTGAAACTCTGAAACTCATTTAGCCTAAGTTTGGCTGAAATTGATACAGCAGTTTCATAAGAGAAGATTTTTTAAAGTAAGTCAACATGATGAACAAATTGTGAAAAAAGTCTTTGAAGGGCAATAACTCCTAAAGAGGTCAATTGACAATTTTGGTCAAATTGACTTATTTGTAGATCTTACTTTGCTGATCATATTTGCTGTTTACAGTTTATCTTTATCTATAATAATTTTCAAGATAATGACCAAAAACTGCAAAATTTCCTTAAAATTACCAATTAAGTGGCAGCAACCCAACAATTGGATGTTTGATTCATCTGAAAATTTCAGGGCTGATAGATATTGACCTAATGAACATTTTTACTCCATGTCAGATTTGCTCTTAATGCTTTTGTTTTTGAGATATAAGCCAAAAACTGCATTTGACCCCTATGTTCTATTTTAAGTAACGGCGGCCATGTTTTTTGACGGATCAAAAATCAAAGCACACACTTTGTGCAGGATAATCTAAGGAACAACCATGCTAAGTTTTAACCAAATCCATTCAGTAGTTTCAGAGGAGAAGATTTTTTAAAGTTGGCAAATATGATGAACAAATTGTGAAAAATTGTCATTAAAGGACAATAACCCCTTAAGGGGTCAATTGACAATTTTGGTCATATTAACTTATTTGTAGATCTTACTTTGCTGATCTTTTTTGCTGTTTACAGTTTATCTTTATCTATAATAATATTCAAGATAATGACCAAAAACTGCAAAATTTCCTTAAAATTACCAATTAAGTGGCAGCAACCCAACAATTGGATATTTGATTCATCTGAAAATTTCAGGGCTGATAGATATTGACCTAATGAACATTTTTACTCCGTGTCAGATTTGCTCTTAATGCTTTCGTTTTTGAGATATAAGCCAAAAACTGCATTTGACCCCTATGTTCTATTTTAAGTAACGGCTGCCATGTTTTTTGACGGATCAAAAATCAAAGCACACACTTTGTGCAGGATAATCTAAGGAACAACCATGCTAAGTTTTAACCAAATCCATTCAGTAGTTTCAGAGGAGAAGATTTTTTAAAGTTAGCAAATATGATGAACAAATTGTGAAAAATTGTCATTAAAGGACAATAACCCCTTAAGGGGTCAATTGACAATTTTGGTCATATTAACTTATTTGTAGATCTTACTTTGCTGATCTTTTTTGCTGTTTACAGTTTATCTTTATCTATAATAATATTCAAGATAATGACCAAAAACTGCAAAATTTCCTTAAAATTACCAATTAAGTGGCAGCAACCCAACAATGGTTTGTTTGATTCATCTGAAAATTTCAGGGCTGATAGATCTTGACCTAATGAACATTTTTACCCCATGTCAGATTTGCTCTAAATGCTTTCGTTTTTGAGATATAAGCCAAAAACTGCATTTGACCCCTATGTTCTATTTTAAGTAACGGCGGCCATGTTTTTTGACGGATCAAAAATCGAAGCGCACATTTTGTGCAGGATATACTAAGGAACAATCATGTTAAGTTTCATTCAAATCCATTCAGTAGTTTCAGAGGAGAAGATGTTTGAAAAATTGTTAACGACGACGACGACGACGTCGACGACGACGACGACGACGACGACGACGGACGCCAAGTGATGAGAAAAGCTCACATGGCCTTTTAGGCCAGGTGAGCTAATAAAAAACTAAATGACTGGCATATAAATCCACATGCAATGAAGAAATCATGGTTCAATGGGAAACCCAACCATATATTGCCTTTAGACATAAGTGAAAATACTCAAAAAGTCAAAATTAAACAATATAAAGTTTTTTTTCTTTACAAAACCTACTACACAAAGATAACATATTTCATATTTTGCAAAGTAGTACATACAAAAAGAAAAGCTAGGAGTAATTGTTTCATATGAACTATTTCCCATAAATGTGCAATGTGGCAAATAGAAATGATTACCTTTTATCCCTATTTCTAAATCACTTTATACAATGATAGCATCAAAAGATTACTATTCAGTCAGATGAATATGTCAAAAGTGCATGTGAATTAATTTCAATAATAATGGAAAATAATCATTTTGAAATTAAAGAACCTTAGCGAGCACGCTCACATACCCCATGTCCCCACATTGTCATTGGAGAAATTAAATAAGTATAAGAAAAAAAATTGTATAAGAAAAAATATTGAATAATAATTTCCTGTCAATATACATAATATGTCCTTATTATCTACAAAATTTCATGAAATTCTGTTGTGTGTTTTCAGAGGAGTTGAGATGACAAACTGTTGCAGAAGTACATTGAAGCAAATAAGTTCAAAGGGGCATAACTCCTAGAAAAAAAATTGAACCGTAATTTCCTGTCGATATGCACATCTACATAGTATGTCCTTATTATCTGAAAAGGTTTCGTGAAATTCTGTTGTGTGGTTTGAGAGGAGTTGCGATGACAAACTGTTGCAGTAGTACATTAAAGTAAATAAGTTCAAAGGGGCGTAACTCCTAGAAAAAAAATTGAATCACAATTTTCCGTCGATATGCACAACTACATAGTATGTCCTTATTATCTGAAAAGGTTTCGTGAAATTCTGTTGTGTGGTTTGAGAGGAGTTGCGATGACAAACTGTTGCAGTAGTACATTAAAGTAAATAAGTTCAAAGGGGCGTAACTCCTAGAAAAAAAATTGAATCGCAATTTCCCGTCGATATGCACAACTACATAGTATGTCCTTATTATCTGAAAAGGTTTCGTGAAATTCTGTTGTGTGGTTTCAGAGGAGTTGCGATGACAAACTGTTGCAGTAGTACATTAAAGTAAATAAGTTCAAAGGGGCGCGTAACTCCTAGAAAAAAAATTGAATCGCAATTTCCAGTCGATATGCACAACTACATAGTATGTCCTTATTATCTGAAAAGGTTTCGTGAAATTCTGTTGTGTGGTTTGAGAGGAGTTGCGATGACAAACTGTTGCAGTAGTACATTAAAGTAAATAAGTTCAAAGGGGCGTAACTCCTAGAAAAAAAATTGAATCGCAATTTCCCGTCGATATGCACAACTACATAGTATGTCCTTATTATCTGAAAAGGTTTCGTGAAATTCTGTTGTGTGGTTTGAGAGGAGTTGCGATGACAAGAAACAGGACTGACGGACTGACGGACGGACGGACGGACTGACGGACGGACGGACTGACGGACGGACGGGTCAAAAACATTATACCCTCCGCAACTTCGTTGCATGGGGTATAATAAGGGGAGGTAACACATTTGAAATGGTGAATCACAAAAGTAAGAGGAAGTAATTCAGTAACGACAGCAAACCATGACTAAGACGAAACTCATGTAAACAGAATTATCGCTATTTTGTGAATTTTTCTTTTGATCTTTTTTTGTGATAATTTTCATATCATGCTTCTCGCTTGAGATGGAAAAGTTATCGCTAGAAACTAAGGAGGCCACGTGGCATTGCTAACGAAATTGACATGAAATTGACAACGTCGTCATAGGTAAAATAGCGATAAACAGATTATCATTGGTCATCTCAACTCGATGCTTTTCTCACTTTCGCTGTACCAGCTCAAGCGAGAAAATTAATCTCGTTGAGATGATCAACGATAATCTATAAATCTTGCCTACCAAAAAACTTGTATCAGATCAAAAATAAATATTCTTATGTAATTGAAATCATAAGTTATCATAAATATTTGCTAAGCCAAATATTTTGTCTTTCTGAAGTGGTTTAAATGAGGCAATATTAATTGAATTTTAGCATTAATGTTTCTATATTCAGAAGAAAAAAAATGAGAATACATGCATAGCTTTAAAAAATAGTGATTTAATAAGCTTAAGCAAAGACATAACAAAATATAAAATTACAACTTATCATTACATAATACAATAGAGTTCTAAATGATTATAAAGATAAGGCATATACAAGTTTTAAATGCTGCTTAAAATTCATAATTAGCAGATACAGTATAAATATATACCAAAAATAAATGTTCAAAGGTGTCAGAAGGCAGATGCAATTCCATGAAACATAAAAAAAAATATGTAATACTTCAAAATAATTTTCAGAAATTATTGCATGCATTCATTATTAATATTGTGATTGTTGAAGATTGGACTAAAAAATGAGCACATTATTGTGACTTCAGAAAAAGCTACATTCAGATATATGGAATGAATTCAGAATGCAAATGGTTTATAATTGCAATACTCACAAAGTCATATTATTTTTATTAATAAAAAAATTTGCAATCATTTGAGAATTTACAGTACCGCAAAGCAAGTGTAACAAATATTTAACCTTGATTAAGTCCATTTTGACAATCACACCATTGATTTCGGGAAAAATTATTAATAAGCAATCTGGCAACTATAACTAAGTAAATATAATGCTTTCTTACTTTGTTTATAAAGTACTGTGGATTCATTATTATTCAATGGGTACAAATTACTATGAATTTGTGGGTACAAGGGAACCATGAATTTCAATGTTCAACTAATAGTAAGTTTTCTAAAGGAATGTATGCAGACTATGTGCAAAAACCATGAAATTAAATATCCAAATTTGGAAGTTTTCCTTAAACCACAAAAATTAGTACCCACATAAATATATGAATTCACAGTACAAAATGGACTTTCTATATGTATGACATGAAAAAAATCATGAAAAAAAAATATTGGGTAAATTAAGTCCGATTTTCAGTCTTAAAACAATCAGCAGAATTTTTTTTTAGCAAAAACTCACGAATTTTCTGATTAAATAATTGCAAGAGTTGACAACATGTTGGTTTGACTAGCAATATAGACTGTTAACCAAGCATCAGATAGTCCAAAATATATGGAATGACGCTTATCACTAATCTCCTGGTGGCATATCATCAGAAAAGTCTTGTTAGGAGAAACTTATGGCATTCTTACATTTTCTATTTATACAAAGCATTATGAAGTCTGCATAAGAGAACAAATTTTATAGATGAAGCAGGCATTATCTGGAAATTGTAGCAAGCATCAGATAGGCTGGTTTAGTGCAATAGGTTGTCTTATTTCTGGCTAAAAAATAGTAAAAAAATAAACATAATGTAAAAATTATTTGATTAAGATGATCATCCTTGAAATATTCACACAATGAGTTTCTATTCAAATATACAAAAGTTATAATACTTATGTGTGATCTTCTGAAATTATCACATGCATAGATTTGTTTAATAACATTTAAACCCATGATGTAGTGAAGGAGAGCAATTTTGTGAGTCATACAAAAAACACAGAGAGCATATTAAACATGTTAAAGATTCAAAGTCATCATATATTGTAAGTAGTAAATTAATTTATTTTGTGTAATCATCTGCATGGCAAATTTTTTAATGCTATAAACATTTAAAACATTTAACTGTGCTCAGAATAATCTTAATTATGACTTGCTATTTCAAATATCACTACCTTTTTTCCATAAAAGAAATAATTAACAAGAATGTGTCCAAAGTACACGGATGCCCCACTCGCACTATCCTTTACCATGTTCCATGGACCAGAAATTGGGTAATAATCTACTTTGGCATTAAAATTAGAACGATTATACTATAGGGAACATATGTACTAAGTTTCAAGTTGATTGGACTTCAATTTTATCAAAAACTACCTTGACCAAAAACTTTCACCTGAACCTCACACTTTCATTTTCTATTTTTAGTGGACCGTGAAATTAGGGTCAAAAGTCTAATTTGGCTTTAAAATTAAAAAGATCATATCATAAGCAACAAGTGTACTATTCTAAGTTTCAAGTTGATTGGACATCAGCTTCATCGAAAACTACCTTGACCAAAAACTTTAACCTGAACGGATGGACGAACGAACGGAAGCACAGACGGACGGACGAACAGAGCCACAGACCAGAAAACATAATGCCCCTCTACTATCGTAGGTGGGGCATAAAAACATATTTGTCTCCAAAACATATTGATTCAAATATCTCTACCTTTGAAAAACTTAATTATGCAATAAAAAATAAAACAAGGTGATGCATTTCTTATGTTAATCATTTTATAATACGTATGGTACAATTTGTACTATAGATAAATATGGTATAATTTGTACTATGGCAAGACTTTAATGGGAATATCAAGGACTAGAATATTATTTGACTATCTCCAATGTTTTTTTATGACTATATCTATATATTTATAAATGTTTTCACAGAACTATTCTTCGCTCTTGGTTTAAACCATTTATCATGATGTTGTTAACATTACACCTCATGTTTTTCCTCGTACAGAATTAGTTATTTTCTGTAAAATCTACAAAGAAAGTGAAAAGTATGGTAAACTTAGTCATACCTGGTATTGAATAAATGTGAATCAAAGTGATTGCTGGTGTTGAGTAATTGTGAACCAGGGTGATTATTGTTGTTGAGAAAATATGAATCCAGGTGATTGCAAGTTTTGGGTGAATGTGAATCAGGATAATTGCTAATGTTAAGTAAATGTGAATCAGAGTGATTGAGGGTTTTGCATTAATGTGAATCAGGATAATTGCTAATGTTGAGTAAATGTGAATCAGAGTGATTGAGGGTTTTGCATTAATGTGAATCAGGTTAATTGCTGGTTTTTGAGTAAATGAGAATCTGGGTGATTGTTGGTGTTGAGTAAATGTGAAACAGGGTTATTATTGGTGTTGTGTGAATATGAATCAAGAATTGTTGAGTAAATGTGAATCAAAATATGAAGTAAGAGTAAATGTGAATCAAGAATTTTGCTGGTGTTAAGTGAATATCAATCAGGGTGATTGGTGGTGATCCAGAGAAAAAATACCATAATAGGACCCGTAAAAGGGCGTATAAAAACAATAGTAGTGATTTCTCACCAAATCACCTAGGGTTAACAGAAGATATACATTACCTTTTTAGGTATGCATCTAAGACAGCAGGAAAACCAATTATAACACAGCTGGAAATCTCCACAGAAAATAGTCTCATAGTACTGAACAAATGTAGCTATTATAAACAGGAATCCTATCATAGTAAACACAGACACAAAAATATGGATCTCATAGAGGTAACTATCCACCTGCAAAATTAAAAAAAAAAAGCTTTTTTAAACGTTAAACAAAAACAATCACCATTTCCAGTAGAATTTTAACGTTCCATTTACCATACATATTATAATGGTATTTTAAACTTACATTTGACTGATTTTTCAGCATTAGATAATTGTAGAAAATTTAATACTAAACTCAACTACTTTTAACAAGATATTTCGTGTCTAATTTTTTTTGATTCATAAAAGCAAAATGCATGCTTCTCCACATGGAGGACACAGTTGACCATCTACATAATGTGAACTTTGATTATACATTGTAATATGTTCTGTTTCCATCTCGGATGTCAATTGAAAAAGACAAAATCCATTTGAGTTGTTGTGAAAATTTAATTAACATGGCATTGATTTATTGGCAATCATTCATATTGAGTAAAAAAATAATACAAATCCTGTCCATAATCCTTTTTTGTTTAAAATCATAAAATAAATCATTACCAAATTTGATATCTTTTCATTTGAAAACTTGTTTAGTTATCCACCATGGATCCCCAAAATCATAATAAACATGCTAATTTTTAGTATAGCCAATGCAAGAGTTGTTTCACTTGTTTGAGGTTAATGAGGGCCCTCATGGGGTTTTTGATTATGTGATTACTTGGCCGTTTTTTTAATGATTATTTGATTATTAAGCCAAATATTTCATGATTATTTGATTACCTAGGACTGTATTTTTAGTTTATGATTATTTGATTACTAAAGATAAGCAAATATTTAATGATTATGTGATTATATTGGCAAAAAAATGGTGATTATGTGATTATATTGGCAAAAAAATGGTGATTATGTGATTACTAGGAACCCCCCCCCCATGAGGGGCCTCGTTAATCATACTTGTAAGTCCCAAACTTTTCAAGTTATCCATCAAAACAATTAAAAGAGTCAACAAATACTACAAGTATAAACCCCTTTGAATCTCTGAAAGCTTATATCAAACAATTTAAAAACTTAAGATTGGAAATGTCATTTTGCAAGTTAATGGTTTATTGACAAAGGGAGATAACCCCTTGATTTTTTTATCAAAAACTTTTTATATCATTCCTTCTATTCCAAATTAAATTCATAGGCTTTACATGTAGGTCTGATATAGAAAAATGATAGATATGAAGTTAATAACAGAAATCTAAAAGTAACAACATCAGGTTATGTTGACAAAAAGAGTCATACTAGACTTATCAATACATTATTAACATGATTACAAAATATTGACAATATAAAAGAAAAGAAAAAATCTAAAATCACTACATAGAGAAATGAATTAGGCCTATTCCATTAGAAAGTTTGTTGGAGGGTAGGAAGGGAAGTATAATTATTGAATGTGGGTCATGGCCTAGTACCATTATGCAAAATTATCTAAAAAGTGGTTCTTGGTTGTAGAGATATTTTGAAAGTCCCTTCCTACTTTCCCACATACATTTTAATGGAATACCCCTTACTACTTAAATGCTGTTTTTTAAGATTTAAATACAAAATAAACTTACAGGATATTGATCTCTAGTTGTCCATTTCACACTGTAACCAACTATTAATAGAACTGCTGAAGCTACATATAGTAACAATGTAAAAATTGTCAAATTAAAAAACTTCCGCACCTAAACAATAAAGTAAAACAAAATTAACAAATTTCAAAAGAAAGCTAGCAATCAACATTTCAAAATTGAGGTGTCCTGGTCATCTCTCATAAATTCCATCACTATTAGAACAGATTTCTGTAAACCAAATTATTTTCTCAGATTTTTTAGTTCCTGTATAGTGTGAAGTCCACTTAGTGGCAATTTAATTTTGCAATATCCTAATTTAACTCATGCAGTCAAACAAGGAAAGATCAAAGTTTTAAATTTTATCGAGGATTTATATTCATGTTATTTTCTACTCCTGAAAAACATGAAAATAAGTTGGTTTGCAGTATGGCTCATTGTTTGTTGACTATGATTAAATGCTAATGTGATTTTGGATAGGGTTTGTGTTACTCAATCTTTAGTTTTCAATTTTGTGTTTTTTGCGGAATTGTTAATCTTTTCTTTATTTTTTTTTGTATGCCCTGGCATTGTTAGCTTTTATTTTACTTTTAACCCTTTACTCCATGGATATTTTTTTTTTAAATACTTGATTCGCATAGGATTTTTTTCAGTAAAAAAATCATCAGGTTTAAAGTGTTAATGCATTGTGAAAACTAATCATCAATGAAATTCAAGTCAGATATTCTCATGAATCTCCTTTTCATATTGGATACAATTTTAAAGCAGACATTTTGGAGACATAGCATTTCAACTGAAGTACTACACAGGTGTCAAAAGGCGTCATTATGGAGTAAAGGGGGTGGCGTCAAAAGGCGTCATTATGGAGGAAAGAGTTGAATATTACTTTGGTATCTTCTGCCTATTTTTATCTCAGTACACATTCAATAAATTAATTGTGACTATAAATTTCAGGCAAGAGTAGCAAACCATGTCTCGTGTAAGTTGACTGATACATGTCATATCTTATCGTAATGATGTCACATCTTATCATAATGATGACAATAGAACTTGTGTAGTTTTTGAAAATTATATTTTGCATCTTTACTTCCATTAACCATGATAATAACTGATCTATCAAGTGCAATGAAGTATGGAAGTATAAAAAATTCACAATCTGTTTACACACTTGTTGAGACTGGTATTGTAACAGCAACTATATAATATGAAGGAAACAGCTTCCTAAAACGGTCTCAGCATCATGAGTTTTCATGACCATAGATTTATGGAAGTCAACCATATAAAATTGTGCCAAAAGTATTGAAATATATTACTTCCATTTTAACTGAAACTTGAATTTATAAGAATGCATAATTAAAGTTATGTGCTAATTAATTTTGAGGCTTAAATAATTGCCTTTTTTTGAGTGTCAGACATTAATTAACGCCTAAAATTGCCCTTTTCTGACTAACACCCTGCCCTTTTCAAATCCTGGCTAGAACACTGGTAGTCCTTAAAGAAAGATTTTATCTGATGGACTTATTACCATATTACTATGTTTAATTACCAATATTTCTATCAATCAAATCTAAGGTATTTTTCCAATCATTATTAAACATGATTTTTTGTTTAACTTACAGAGGTAGGTCTCCTGCTGATTGAGGCTCTTACTGCTGTACTGCCTGTCAGGACCATCTGGAAATGGAATAATCACAATCAGAAAATGTTTAGTTATTCCCCTTTCATCAAGTACATTTTGTAATAATGAGGAAAATATTGTTTGCATCCAATTATAAAAAAAAATGCATCTATTGTTTTTATGTTCGTTGATCTTGAGTTGTACCAACCTTTTTAGTTATGAAGCTAAATGCAACTTATTTTACAGTTTGTTCTTATCATGCCTGTCCAAGGTTAGGGAAGATTTAAGCACTCACATATATGCTTAACCTTGCCACATTCTGCATGTGCCTGTCCCAAGTCACGACCCTGTAAATAGTTCAGTCATTGTTGTTGGTTTATGTCTATCATAATAGTTTTTCATAAAGTTAAGTTTTCCCCCATTTAATATCACCAGCATATATTGTGAAAAAAAACCCAAGTTGTTTGAAGTTGAACTGAATCAGCTTGTGTATTCTCTAGATGTATTGGTCATACTTTTTAATTTTACTTACACATATGCCAGCAAATAGCCCTGCACCATAACAATTATCTTTTCCCAAATGTATTTCTCTTTCTTCCTCTGGATGTATGACTAGTGGCAGATAAAATATCTCTAATACACCTAAAACCAAAAAGTGAATAATAAAAAGCCAAAATAAAATTGAAGGAGAAGGAAATCAAATGAAAAAGACACATACATGTATCATGAATACTGAAAAGTTTCACAAAAATACTGGAAGGACATTCCAAGTTCCAATTTTCACATAACACAATAAATGGGGAATGTGTCCATAGGGACACAGATGATGCCCCCTGCTAGCATATAACGTTATAAAGGGACATAACTCATGAACTGTAAAAGCGATGCTTCCAAAAAATGAACTCAGAGTGAGTTTTGAGGTTAAAAGCATTACATATATACATTTAGTTGAGAAAAAGTCAAGAGAGAGAACAGAAACGAAAAATTCAGCAATTTTTTCATCTTAAAGGGGCAGTACCCTAGAAAGTAATAAAAGTGCTTGGAAGCACTGAATGGTAAAGATTGCTTAAATTTATCAGTAGGAAGTATAATTAAATATTGCATTGTATAAAGCATTGGATGTAGTTGATTCAACTACCATTCAGGACAATGAAAGATAACTCCAATTTTCAAAGAAGACATTAAAATATTTTAGAAAGCAGGGTTAGAATTGCTTTAATTTATCAGTGGGAGGCAAAATTAAACATTGAATTGTATAAAGCATTGATTGTAATTGATTCAACTATAAACATGGACAAAGGAAGATAACTCCAATTTAAAAATTACTTGATTGATATTTTAAGACAAAAAATGAATAATTGAGCAATTTTTCCATTTGTAAATAAGTCTAGAGCAGTAAAAGTGATGGCACCAAAATTCAAATTAGATTTGTATATTGTGGTAATAAGCATTGTGTATAAGTTTCATAACATTTGGTTAGAGGCAAACTTAAGTTAGAGAACGGAAGCCAACTTTGGGAGGTACGGACGGACAAGGGTAAAACTTAATGCCCCCTCGTTACCGTAGGGGCATAAAAATTGTAATGACAGGTGATCCAGGTAGAGGTGATATTCATTTGTATTTCCTTTGTATTTCTCAATGTCTTTGTATGAATACATTTAGAAGAGAGACAAAAGATACCAGAGGGACAGTCAAACTCATAAATCGAAAACAAACTAACAACGCCTACCTATACAAACTGTTACAAAACCAAACACTATTTGTATAATGCCTATATTCTTCGGCCATATATGTAGTGTTGGTAGTCTATCATCCTCGTCATACCCTTGAGCAGATAATTCATCAATCTCTTCATCATCTACAGTAATACTATCATTAATAATCTCATGGTAAACGCTCGCCATTTTGCTCTAGTTCATACTTGTTCCACTGGGTTTATTCAGTATGTGTTTAATCTTAAAAGAAACAATTGAAATAAAAGGAAAAAGGTAATTGACAACTTGATTATATATTAGTTAAAAGACGTCATTGTACATGTTTTTATACTAAAGACAAGTGTTTTTTTATTTTCTTGTACAGGTAAATTATTTCAGAGATTAGAGTTTAATCCCTTAGACAGTTATGGAAATTACTTAAATAAGTGATTTCTAAAACTACTTATTCAAGAAACATTTTCTCTAGAAATGTTATAACAAATAACATGAATAAGACTATAGTGTTTTCTTAAACAAAATCTGATTGATTATATTTGATTGTAGTTTTAACTGTATAGTATAGTTATGTACTAATGATCCTAAAACTAATTGTGATACTAATATAAGTTACAGAGGCGGATTTAGTGGGGGGGCCCCCCTTTTTGGGAAAAAAATTGATTGCTTATATAAGGAATCCCTGAAGCGTGACTCAAGCGGGCCCCCTCTTAGGTCAGTCAGTGGGCCCCCACTTATGAAAATTTCTAGATCCACCACTGAGTTATCAGATCTCATATATGAGTTTATAAAATTACTGGTCATGTCAGGTAATGACAATGTACTGAATCCAGGATAATGAGTACCGGTAAATGACATGACAATCGATATCACTTATTTGAAAATTAAAATGATTCAAAGACATAGATAGACCTAGCTACTTTAAAGACGCAAATGTCAATTATTTGCATTTTTATTAATAGATAAAATAAAATTTTGGTACAAACTACAAAATCACAGAATTTTATATTTGCTACATAAACTATTAAATGAGTGATTTTAAAATAACTTATTCAGTAGTTTCCCAAACTGTAAGGCCATCATACCTTTTTTATCTAAATTTATATACAACATGTTCTTGTAAGTCCTGTAAGTGGAAATATCTGAATTTTTTCTATATATGAATTTCTCTTAACTACCTGTCTCTAATAGAGTATTTTATTGTCCGTCATTAAAATATTTGGCCTATTAACTATTCATTTACGTGATAAAAGTATAATTTCATGTACAATGAAAATGAGCAAAGCACTCTGAGGCCTCCCGCACCCCAAACTCTGTAAACTGAGCACAATATAAACACGATAAACTCAAAAGATCTCCTAAACCTATAAATAATAACACCTGTTATTTAGGTAGGGTCATAAACTTGTCATAAGCTTCTTTTAAATGCATTAGCATGATTAGAGGTACATGTCATTTAGGAACAAAGACAGGTGTTTGGAAAATGTCAAGCAGTATAAACAATTACTTTACCAGTTCAAAATTACAGGGATCCATTTAGCCCATAAAAAGTTTAAATGACAGAAACAAATCAGAGTACACATGTAGTAAATGAGCATTTCTGGTACAAATGGAAATGATACATACGCCAGTTCATTTTCACAATCGTATAAATGGAAGCAATTGTAGCTAGTATAGGGATGACGCGCTGCCAATTTTGCTCTTGAAAACCGATAAATGTATCCATATACATGATATAGCACCATTATGATCCTTACATGTATATGTCAGTTGTATTTTAAAAGACAAATGTTTCTACTAGTTAATGAGCATCAGTCATGTTGTCAGTTAATGATCTCGTCTGCATTGATTCAACCTAAAACTATTGTCTGATTGGTTGTCAGGTGGAATTTTCGAAAATTCTTGAACATTTAAAAATTTCTAATTAAATATTTCGTGGAAGGGCAGACTAAAAATGTTCAGTGGTTGAAGATTATAAACCCTAGTTATCACACACAAAAAAAAAAAAATTTCCGAAGATATGCATTTTCATCATCCAACTTACATGACTTAAGACTGTCGTCGAGTACTTTTAGTAAAAAGAAGCAAGATGATCTATCAAATACTCTTGCTTTGTACGTTGTAAAGACAAAATATACACCTCAAACACACCCTAACATAAAAAGGTGCACTTGATTTTCTCTTTTCGATACAATATGTTACCATGGTTACCAAGGATCCGGAAATTTTTTCTTCTAATTTCGGTCATTTTCGGATAATTTAAAAGTTGGTGCCCTTTTTCAAACAAAGATTGCGTGTATGCTTATACAGGCATACTCGTAGCATCAACGAACTTGTTTAACTGTTGCATCGCATTTACTTCAGAAATTTCCCTACCATTTTCCTTAAAATCGATCTTGAGCAATAAAAGGAAGGCAACAGTTTAAAAATGAAATGATTTTAATGACTCAAAACGATAAATTTCTCAAACTTAGCTTACCTTTCTTTCCATTTTGAAGACAAAATTATAACGGGATGTTTTACGACAATAGTAAAACGACCAATTCCGGACTCATTTTCGGGATTAGTTTTGTTTATCAAATTCACAGGAAATTGTCAGCTTTTTAGCTGTTTTACCTTTAATAGTGTTTGAATATTAATTATAATAGTTGAACTTGTTTAATTTAGCATGAAATCATTTTGAATTTACGATTTAGTGTCTAATTTTCGGAAGAGCAATTCAAGCATGCGTATTAGTAAACAAAGCACGTGTGTTTGTAGTGAAACAATATTTTGTTTACGTAAATTAATTTAGTTTTAATATAATTTTAAATCAGAATTGACAATTGTCGAAGCTGAGAAAAGTAATTAAATAATGCAGACAGTTGTTATGAACTTTTAATTTCTTTAAAATATTAGTTCTGAGCTTGTGATCAATAGAACATTTAATTAAAAACACAGGTAAAGAGATTAGCGATCATTAGCCAATATTTCCCCGAGGCATTACTATAGTTATTAAGAGGGCCCTCAGGATTATAACACTTTACCGGAGTGGCAGTTTTATAACAGGAAAAGGATAACAAACATAAAATAAGTTCAAAATGACGATTTAGACAATGTTAGAAACTCGATCTCAACGAAATGACATTAAATGACCGAAATTGTTTCTGTAAAAAAATAAAATTTGTCCTAAATCCCAATTACTCATTTAGGACAAAATACTTCGAGTTTAGGTCAAGACTGGCATATATGACCGTTTCCGGACCCTTGAATTTTTTCTTGAGTCACAAAATGGAAGGGCACACACATAAATTACTGACATGACTGAACTAATAGATTGATATGTTCTCCGTCCTTGGTAATTTAAAAAAAAAATCGGAGGTTATGCATTTTCTACATCCAACTTGATACAAAATGTAGATACCAATGTCGTCAACTTGATATCTAATTGTTCTGCATTACTATGTAATAGATAAATTGAAGACTTATGCAAATAGTGTTTTTAAAATAAAACTTTTAAAAATTTTGTTACTATAGTAAACATTAATACAGTACGTAAGCATTTATCACCTTCTCTAACAAAGAGCTTCGATTCTTTTGTTCTATTTCAACGGGGATCCCGCCTGATGAATAGCTGCGGAACCATAACTCTTATCATGCTTATGGTCCTTATAACATGTATTATATTTTAAAATTTTTGAGGAGGTCTTCAAATTGTCAAAAATATCAAAAGGTCATAAGAGCTATGGTTCTGCATCAAGAAATAATATAAACCAAATGTATACATTGTGTGCTACCCATTGTGTGTAGGTCATGCATGGTCACAGATCTACACAAAATGTATAAAAAAAGTCAAAATATATAAAAAAGAAGATGTGGTATGATTGCCAATGAGACAACTATCCACAAAAGACCAAAATGACACAGACATTAACAACTATAGGTCACCATACAGCCTTCAACAATGAGCAAAGCCCATACCTCATAGTCAGCTATAATAGGCCCCGATAAGACAATGTAAAACAATTCAAACGAGAAAACTAACGGCCTTATTTATGTAAAAAAATGAACGAAAAACAAATATGTAACACATAAACAAACAACAACCACTGAATTACAGGCTCCTGACTTGGGACAGTCACATACATAAATGGGAATTATAGTTAACCCGTACCAATGTAAACTCGTACCAACGTCAACTCGTACCACTAAAAAAAAACTCGTACCAACTTATTTAAATGCATTTGATTGGTGTTTAATTATGAATATATACTGTTATTTTTCTCAATACCTCTTAAGTCTGTAAAATGTATATAATTTGAAAGTACAATGACCAATCTGTAGCTAATGTTCTATGTGTATTAGATATAGACAATACCTTGGCAGATTTGATTTGTTGTCTCCCTTGAATCATTCTTTTTTAAACTTCTACTGATAACCATTGGATTTAATTTTTAATCATTTAAATCAGTTACATTGAATAGATTTGGGTACTTTTCTTTTGTTTCTCAAAGGAATTTTATTCACTGAAAGAATTAATTTAGTGTGTTTTAAAGGTTGTAAATTGTTTATGACCAACATGTTAAAAGTATGATTTTTTTTATATATTTAATATTTTGCACCAGGTTATGATTGCCGACCGAGCAATAGCCAGTAAGGTCGTTAATAACTTCTATGTATATTGTTTTCAAAATATGACAACTTCTTTTAACATTTCAAGTAATGTCATGTTCATTTAATGTGTCAGATATGCATTGCTTTAATAAAGAGTAGTGACACCTTCAGAGGAAAGTAAATGATACCTAAAAAAAAACGTATTTTTGTCCGTATTTTTGTCCAAGTTTTCATTAAAATCCAGTATAAAATTACAGTAATTCAACTTTTTTTTTATTAATTTTAGTAAGAAAAAACACCACAAAACATTCGTATTTTTTAATATATTTTTAATGGTACGACTTCCCAGTGGTACGACTTTACGTTGGTATGAGTTCACTTTTTTGGTACGAGTTAACATGGTACGAGTTTCCGTTGGTACGAGTTAACATGGTACGAGTTAACTTGCTTCCCATAAATGGCGGGGTTAAACATGTTAGCGGGATTTGTGACTTTCCAGTTTTACTAATGTTAAAGACATAGTTATATACATAATCTTCTAATGCCATGTACGTTTTGAAAATTATAAGTTGTTGTATGGTGGACCCATTAAAGTAAGTTGGTCAGTTCTGACAGTTGTACAACTATTTTTATCAGTTGTTTATACAAGTATGCAAATTATGTTGTGACACAATATGTAGTACGAGCACGAGGATAACGTTGATCATGTTAAGAGGAGAAAGCTATGATGCATTAGAAATAAGTTTGAATCTAATGTGTTTGGTCTTAATAGTAAACACTGGTAAATACCACTTGAACAAAATTCTGATTCGCCTGTGGTGTGATCACCGGAAGTTTCAATTCTAATATCCGAAGTAATTTCGGTTAAACAAATCTCGCAGGGGAGATCTCAAACTTTTAAATTACAATTTTTTAAACAGGCTCACAACAAAAAGTACGTTGCACTGATTTCAATACGATTATATGCCTTACAAATTTTACCAGGTTTTTCTTTTAGAAAATATTTTGTGTGTAATAGATCTACCCTTTTTAAGTTTTGTCGGGCAATAATTTATACTCTTTGAAAATACGGCTGTATCCGGTTTCTCCTGTAGCTACGGCGACGAACTATTTATATTCCGGTAATTCCACTTCCGTTTTGGCTCTGTGTTTGAAAATGTGATAGATAAAATGTTCAGAAATCAATGCAGTGTAACTTGACAGTATGCCCACAACTCGCTAGGAGAATATTTAATACATTCAGGTTACCTGTGGCATGGAATTTGGTTTGAAAGTGAAGTGAAAGTGAAAATGATAATTTAAAAATCAGTGCAAAAAGGCTCTTTTCTATTTCAAGAATATTTTTTCTGTTTTTTTGGCCACTCTTGGTTTGATATATCATTTCCACAATGACTTCAGTTCTGCAGGAATTTAAACATCCTAAACCTACATTGACAAGTAAGTCTTATTTCTAACCTAACAGTTATGTGTATCACAGGGACTTAATTAATTGTTTCTGTCAATGTTTTTCTCTCTCGGAAATTGACAGAAACAAGTGCCTGTTCGGTACCACGATTTCCCGGAGAAATACAAGAAAAACATTTTATTCTAAAATCAAACTGATGTATCCCGAGAAAAATACTTTTTATGGTGTTATGCTACTTTTTATAGTGTTATATATATTACTTTTAACAATATTAAAGAATATGAAATTACATGTTTTAATTCAATAAAAGTGCAATTTCATTTCAAAAATTCGATTTGTATGACTTGTTACGTATGAAAATTCCTTGTTATTAATACAAAATACTAAATTTTCTCAAATTTTGTTCATCAAAGAAATATGAAGACAATGGTTTGGTATTATTTTAGTAACATTTGCAAATAAAAAGTAATTTACGATTTTGGTGATTGTTCTTCCAAAAAAATAATTACTGCAAAAAAAGTTGAGTTGGAATCAACATTCGCCAATATTATGTTTTAATATTTTGACCTGATCGACACAAGTGTTAATATCTCTCCTTGTTTTTTTTTTATTATTACATGTATCTGTCCATAAAATAAATGAATCTGTGAGATTCCAATAAATATATTATTCGAAATATAAACTTGACAGTAAAAACAATGAGCCCAAAATGTGATTTGAGTGCATAAGTTTACCACGGCACAATTGAAGTACTAATATTTAATTATAAGCAGGGGTTTCATTATCTTTCATGTTGACTGGTACTTTCCACGTTTCTAGGTGGTACTTTTCAATTTATTCCATGAATATCTTATATAAAAATTCCTTCATTTAGGCGGTACTTGTCAATAGCATAGGAGGGTAAAAGTACCGGGTACCGCCTCCTGATGAATGGCCTGTATAAGTTTATAAGTTAATATAATTTTGACACTTGTTGTAATCACCAATTAAGCCAAATAATCATTGATAATATATCAAGTTGTCACACCTGAGACATCAAAAACATTTAATTGAATTACCTTTTTTTTTTTTTTTTTTTTTTTTAGAAAAACAGGTTTTTTTGCTATCAAGTTTTTATGTTAGTATAATACATAGAGAATATCATATGGCGTTTTCAATATTGCATCCGTATCAACCCGAGACACCAATATAATCCCAAGAGCTCTGCTCGAGGGATTATATTGGTTGAGGGTTGATACGGTGTGTACGTGATATTGAAAAAGCCATATCATATACACTTTATTATATACATATACCAGGCGCGGATCCAGAGGGGGGGTTCCGGGGGTTGGAACCCCACTTTTTTTTGGACGATCAATGTATTTGAATGGGGACATGTAATTGGAACCCCCCCTTTGTCCTGGGTTATAAGGAACCCCCCCTTTTTAAAACGGCTGGATCCGCCCCTGTATACCATGTATACCTGAAGTAGATGTTTTTTTATGTGACATGATGTCATACAGATAAGAAGGTTTGACATGACGTCATACAGATTTTGATAAAGCCTTTGCAACAGTGATTGCAATCGGTGACGTGACGTCATACAGATTAAAGGTGTGATAAAGCTTTTGCAACCGTGCTGATATCGATATCATCACGGGTGGCTGATACAGCACGCTTGCCATTGATTGTATTACACATACAATTTATCTGTATTTACTACTAAGTATATAATAAATGATAATATATTTATATATAACGTGACGGTACCCAAATTGCACCTATTTTGATAGTATTTTCAACTACGTTTTTTTATGATTAAGACAAAATTTTCCATTTTGTGTTTATTTTGTAGCCGTGTCCTTCTTTATTATTTAGGTACACCAATTTGATTTTCAATCCATATGGAATCTAAGAAAAATTGGTCTGAACTCACCTCCAAACCATCAATAATTCTGAAAGAAGGAGCTAGAGTACCCAAATTGCACCTATTTTGAAAGCTTTTTCACCTACGTTTTTTTATGATAAAGACAATAATGTCCATTCTGTGTTTATTTTGTAGCCGTATCCTTCTTTATTATATAGGTATACCAATTCGCGATTTTTAATCCATATGGAATCATAGAAAAAATGGTCTAAACTGACCTCCAAACCATCAATGATTCTGAAATGAGGAGTACCAAAATTGCATCTATGCTTAAATTCGCATCGTCAAAAGTCGAATAACAGAGCTTTCCCTCATGAAATAAAATGTCTGAATTTTTGCTGAGTTTTGCTGAATAGGTTCTGGACCCTAGCTGAATGCATGCTGAACCAATTTTTGGGATCTGAAAAAGTGCTGAAGCACTTTTTCCAAATTCTGAAGAAATACTGAAAACTTACTGGAATGTTCAGATTTGCTGAAAAAGTGCTGAAACATTTTCTGAAAAGTTCAGACTGTGCTGAAAAATTCAGACATCGCTGAACTGAAGCTGAAAATAATCTGAACTGTTCAGGTATTGCTGAACTCCTCAGACAAACATCTGAAACTATGCTGAAAACTTTTTGATATCTTTGAACAGTGCTGAATTTTTCAGTACAGCCCTGAAAACTTTCTGAACAGATTTTCAAGATCCTGAAATGTTCAGAAACAATACTGAAATCATTCTGAACAGAATAAATACTTGCTGAATTTTTCAGAGATACATAAGAAAATGTGTTGAACTATTCAGACAGTGTTGAATTGTTCAAAACAGCTAAAAAAAATATTTCTGAAATGATAGAAAGCTGAACTGTTCAGAACAGCTCTAAGAGCTCATAATAACAGATGAGCCAGATGCTGAACTGTTCAGACAGAATACTGAAAATCTTCTGAAAATAATACAAACAAGAATGTGTCCACAGTACACAGATGACCCACTCACACTATCATATTTTATATTTAGTGGACCTTGAAATTGAGGTAAAACTCTAATTTGGCATTAGATCATTAGGAACATGTACATGTATACTAAGTTTCAAGTTGCTTGGACTTCAAGTCTTCATAAAAAACTACCTTGAACAAAAACTTTAACCTGAAGTGGGACAGACAGATGGGCAAACAGACAGACGGACAGATGAATATACTGACAAACAAACAGACGAACAGACCCACAGACCAGAAAAACATAATGCCACCGGCCACTACTATCGTAGGTGGGGCAAAAAAATACTTTTAAAACTTTTATATCAGATTAGAGCAGAATACATGTACACTAAAGACCAAAAAACTGAAGTTGTTTTTTTAATAACATGAGTTGATCTGAAGTCAATTGGCGTTAACAACGTAAACAATTAATTTTTAGAGCAGAGTAATTGATATATTAACATAAGCATTGTGACATATGATTTTTAAGGGAAAGTTTAAGAATTTGGGTCGTATCTTTTTGAGATATTAGCCAATCAGTAAAATCAAAATATATATTCGACGTGAAAATAGTTTATATAAACACATTAAAAAATCTCAAAATCATTAACTACATGTGCCAAAAAAGAGGGGGGGGGGGTCATTTAAGATTCTCCCACTCAGGGGCACCCAAATGTAATCATGTCCACAGGTACCTGTGAAATCAACAATAAACAATAATAAGCTGGCTTTCTGTTTAAAGTCAGTACTCTATTAATAATGTTATGATTGGAAATCACATTAAAAACTGAAGATCTTATATCAATTACAATTTATAACAAGTTTGTTGTTTCTATAATTAATTTACTTTCTTTAAAAGTCGTGATTCCCTAACTTGCAAAACATAATCTGTAAATTTTGGGGGCGAATTAACCAGGTCCGATTTGACTTGGTGCCGAACTGTCTATAAGGTGCCGATTTGACAAGGTGCCGGAATGTCTAGAACTCATTTATTTAGAAGACTTGAAAGGCATACCAAAATTATACCAGCAATGACCTATGTTATATTAAAATATTGACACCGAAGGTCTTGCCAGGTGCCAATGTGTCTTGGTGTCGAAGTATTTATAAAAATAAAAAATAAAAATATTTGAAACTTTAGGGAACTTACGTTGGAATTATTTGCGATTTGTTCCATAGCCTATCCGTTTTTGCTGGTGCACTGCCAGTGTTAATTTTATCTGTAGCAGATGTTTTCTGAATCTCTCTCCAAGTTCTTCAATATGCCTTACTTAATTGTTTTTCGGCATAAAAAAGAACTAAGAAAAATATCAGATTAGTCAATCGTTGTTGTTGTAAACCAATACAGTGTTATTTACAAGCATTGATAGTACAGTCAGTTATAAGGAGGGTTAAAACGTTTTCATGATCTAAGCTGGTCCCCTGCTGGCTACTGCATTATGTTCATAGAAAGTAGATACCAGTTTAATAAGTGAAACCTTTCTGAACCGGAAACGCATAATAAATTACGTCAACAAAAAACTATTTAGGCGCCCTAAATACGATTTGTGAAATGATGGCTATATTTATCAGATAAGTATATTACAGTTTGAACTGAAATGTTTATTGCTAATTTTAAATCTAATTTAAAGATAAAAGTTTATAGAGACAATCTATAAAACCATTTTTGAGAAAGTCAACACCAGAAAATAAATAAAAAATGAAGAAAATCCTTGAAATTATGTATTGAACTTATGCATATCATTAAGCACTGACCATTAAACTTTAACATGTATTTATACAAAATCAGAGGAGGAAGGGGAATGTCCTTGTTTTTTTTAGGAACCAGCTGTTATTTAACTTTCATGGGGAAAAAAGAAAAAGGGGGGACATGCATTTGCAAGTTTTGGTATGTGAGATACAGGGGTTGAATATGGAACAAGGGGAGGGGGAGAATATGAGAGAATTCATGATTTTTTTTACAAAATAACCGGATTTGGTAAATGGACCATATTTTGGGAACCAGCAGTTTTTTTAATTTAAGGGACAAAAAAAGGGGGGGGCATGCTTTTGCAAATTTTGGGATGTGAATTATAGAGGATTGTGGGGACATGGAATTGAGTGAGGGGGAGGATGTCAGATAAAAGAGGAATAATGGGGGAAAAATACAAAAAAGCAGGATTTTGGAAATGAACCATATTGTGCCCCTAACCTGAACTTAGATATTACACATTGCTTTTCTTTATGAAAGTATCAATCAATAGCAGATACAGGGTGCCAGGGTCCCACATATGGAGCTTCATATACAGATAATTGCATAGACTTTTTACAAGTATTCACACCAACAGCAGAGGATCCAGCCATTTTCAAAAGTGGGGGTGTGGCAACTATATGTCCCAATTTAAATCGACAAATGCATTGATCATTAAAAAAAGGGGCGCTCTTTCCTCAAACAAAATCATGGATCTGCACCTTTTAATACAGAAAACTCTAAGAAATGTTTATACTTTTTTCGCTTCCCTTCTAAAATTATTTTTTTTCATGATATTAAATCAATCAATTAAAAAAATGGCATTATGAAAAAAATCATAATTTATATTGAATTAAAAAATAAGTAAGACATTGGATTCTTTGTGGATTGTATTTTCTTGCAGGTGAAAGTCCTGCATCTTCCACAGAAACTTTTTGAAATTCAAGCTGAAATTGAACTGATCTAAGTTTGAAGCTCTGAAACTTCAATTTTGAAAGAAAGAAAGAGAAGTTTACATATATTATAATCAGATTTTTATTTAATATACAAATAATTCTCAATTTCTGAATTAATAGAATTAAAAGTTCATGAATAATTCATGATTCACATTATTTGAAATAATTATCAGGCCGTTGAAATTGGATTGATGATTTTCCATATTAACACAAGAAAATTTCAAAGGGTTGAAGGACAGGAAAGAGTCCAAAAGACATCTTTTTTTTAGTTGGAAAAATAGAACAAGACGCATATATTGTTAATGTTACTGTTATAAATACGAAATGTTTCAAGTGAAAGACGTGAGATTACATGTAGATTTACTGTAGTGCTCCTTTCGTGTGGTAACCTAACGGTGTACAATACTTGGCCCAAGTATCAACAGCAGCATGGAAGCTTTCACTTGGGACAAAATAAGTTTAATATACAAAATATAAAAATAATTAGATGTGGCATGATTGATGCTGAGCAAACAATTCATAGATAGAAAAAAACAAAAAAAACCCAGAGATATAATAAACGGTCATTACTGGTCAGTTAAAGATTAAAATGGGCAAAATCTATACTGTATTAATATGTATGACCAACTTTAAAATGTGTCCACTTTCTCATAAATTTCTTGTGTCACAATGCTGGGTCAATGATGTCATAACATAACACAAACTAGCCATCAGTTGTAAAAGGCTTGACTGATCTAATTGCAACTATATAAGACACAAAATAAAAAGCAATAATAAAAAAGACAAAGACACAACTAATTATTCTACTTCACATATGACACCATTGTATTTCTTAAATAATGTTTATTTGTTTTGGACAAATAGTGTCTTTCAGACAGAATATTAAAAAAGCTCATATATTGTCTAAATACCAATGGAAACTTTCCTGAATTATAACTGAAAATCATCTGAACATTTCCTGAATTATAACTGAAAATCTTCTGAACCTTTCCTGAAAAATGTAAACTAAAGCTGAAAATGGTCTGAACCCATCCTGAACAATAGCGGAAGACTGAATATTGGCTGAGTATAGATTAATTCAAATTTTTACTGAATATTTGCTTAAATATTGTTTTGTTTGTTGAACATTTTAGAAAGAAATGCTGAAAAGTTTACCTTTAGAGTCTTAGATGAACTTTATCAGAAAATTTGCTGAAAACCCACGTGTTAAATTATAGCTGTTTTTTTAGAAAATGGTGTTTTAGGAGGTTCTGAATATTTCAGCAAGTTGTTCAGAAAGATTCAGAAGTAATACTAATTATTTCTGAATATTTACTGAAAATGTCTTGCTGAATTGTAACTGAAAGTTTGCTGAAAACTTGCTGGAATGTGCCAAATTCAGCCATCTTTAAGCAAAAGGTTTTTTATAGGTTCTGAATATTTCAGAAAGGTATTCAGAAAAATTCAGAATGAATGCTGAATTACTTCTGAATATTGCTGAATTGTTACTGAAAATTTGCTGGAATGTGCCACATTCAGACATTTTTAAGCAAAAAGTTTTAATAGATTCTGTAAAATTCAGCAAGGTGTTCAGAAAAATTCAGCATTAATGCTGAATACTTACTGAAAACGTACTGCTGAATTTTTACTGAAAATGTGCTGAAAACTTGCTGGAACGTGCCAAATTCAGGCATTTTTAAGAAAAGGGTTTACTAAATGTGTTCAGTAAAATTTCAGCATAGAGTTCAGAAAAAATTCAGAAAAATATTTTCATGAGGGTTTGTTTAATTTTTTCAAATATTTTGAACAATTGAATATTTGTCCATACTTACTATTCATTTATTAAGAAATGGATACTTAAAACATATTGTATTTGCTAATTTTAAAAAGATGACGTTTTGATGACGTCGCATGGCGACGTTTCGGTACATTTTGCTTTTTCAGTAAACACTTCATCTGTTGATAAATACTGTGAACGTTTTGTGTATATCTAAATATTTTTACCTATTTTGAAATACATACATAGTATTAAATAATAAAAATACAAATTGTTTAGTCTCTAGGAAATATTGTAAGATTTCCGCTGCTATTTTTGCTAAATAGCTGCAATTTGGGTACTCGGTGCAATTTGGGTACCGTTACGTTATATTCATGGACAAATATATATTGTAAAACAAAAGAGATATAATCATTAACACTCGTTAATTGTCAACCAGTTGAATATGTATACAGGGTGTGCATATAAATGTACATGTACATGTTATATGTTTAAATCAATTGCAGATTATTATATGATAAGTATGTATAATTATTTACCATGTTTACATTTTAGTTGCATTTTTGTCTTGGTTTAGTTAATCATGTTAATTAGTTAATTTTAGTTTTTAAAACCATGTGTTAATATTTATTTAATACATGCATGACATAATGTTATCTGTATTTTTGTTTAACAATGACATGCAAATATACATGATATAAAATAATGCATTTTGCATGTTACAAATGTACATAATTACATTGTATATTAGTTTGATATTTTTCCTTAATCATGTTAATCATGTTAATGCTGATGTCTCAATATCTGAAAGTTGTGTGGAGAATACTGTACCAGTTGTAGTTGAAAAGGTTAAAAATAAACTCATATATTTGTAGATACTAGGCTTAAAATTTTGTATGCCAGATGAGCATACATATCATGCATATATTTCATCTTTCATGTCTTTATAAAAAAGACTAATCAGTCATGATCATGTTTATAGTTATCAAATACAAGACATTGCAAATAAACTTCAAATTTGAAGAGCATGCATTGTGATTGATGATGAATGTTCAAAATGCTGGTGAACACATATATGTGGTGAAATTTAATATAAAAATATGATTTTTGAAAAAAATAGTAGTGCGCATATAAACTTTCCATTCTAGGAAATCATTTTTTATAAAACTTTATAGTTAAATATAAAGTGCAGGGGCGGATGCAGGAATTTTCGAAAGGGGGGGTGCTAACCCAGGGCACCCAGGGCAAAAGGGGGGGGGGGGGGGTGCAAAACATATGTCCCGATACAAATGCATTGATCGGCAAAAATAAAGGGGGGTGCGCACCCCCGGAACCCCCCCCCCCCCCCCCCCTGGATCCGCCACTGAAGTGGTACAGTTTTATCCGTAAAAGGACTTCTTATATGGAAAATATCATTGTGACATTTACAGAAAAACAATCTATAATTTATACATGTTACCATGGTTACAAGGCATGTACATGTAAGACAAAACATACATGACATAATCATGATAATCTTGATAATCTTGATCATGTTGATAATTAACTGTATTTTTTTTTTAAATATAAGTCATTGTATTAAATTATGTAAATATTTTTTCTTGTCTCCAAGTCTAGTTGTTAATTTTGTCTCTTTGTTGCCGAATTTTACTTCTTCATGCTTCTTGTCCTAATATTGTCACTATAACAGTAATTTTAGTCTACACATTTCAAACAAAATTTTAATGTGTAAGGCGCCAGCTGAATGAATATATCTGGTATTTTATCATGTTTACATAACTTCTCCACTCACGAATTTCAAATACAATGTTTTATTTTACCAGCTGATTGGACTAATTATGAAATGAAACATCCCCATCCTCGCGGGAAATTCAAACCAGTCCTTCAACCATTTATAACTGGTACCAAAATCAACACAAGAAATTTGGAGGCTTACAGAACCAGGGGAGATGAACTGGAAAGATTAGACATCCGAAAAGATAATTATGAACGAAGACAAATGCAAATGGAGTGTCATGGCTTCAACGCCAGAAAGGAAAAGCCCTATAAAGGAATTGGAGATCCATTTTATTTAGACGAGGATAAACTAATTCTACATGCATTAGGACAGCTAAGTGAGGTAAGTGTTATACTATAGTACTACACTAAAAGTACCTAGAGGTGTTTTGATAGTAATTAATCATCATGTCACATTTATGACCGGAAATGTGTTGATGTTAAAGGCAAAAGGTTGAGCCAAAAAGATCGTGAATTATGTAAAAATGACCTGAAAGCCTTGAAAACTAAAAAGTAAATGACCGTTTCATGCTTTGCTCAGCCGACTTTTACCGGACATTATACAAATGACCGGAATATATGACCGTTTTGGAAGCCCTGACTAGGTCTTCTCTGAAAAGAGATAGAATCCACAGTTAAAGAGGTTTAGAAAATTCTTTTTGACATGTTATAAAAGTTCAACAGGCAGTGACAGGGTAACAGAAAACATAATTATTTTATTTGCTTTATCAACTTTTAAAAGGCAAAATTTTTATCAGCAGAAAATCTAGAGAAATCTTGTTCACCAGACAAAATACATGTATATCATGTATATATACTGTATATATATAAAAGTCTATAAAAACGACCAACCAGCAAATTTACTATGTACCGGATCGTCTAGAATAGGCGATACTATGCAGATAAGGAAAAAATTATATCAGTCTAAAGATTTGCACAACGGTACTGATATAAGATGTTATAATACGAAAATGTTGTTATTAAATCGTGCTGACAAATATTTCGGCTCAACAAATGGCCTTATTCAAGTTATACCTCTGTTACAGTACTGTATAATATACATATATATAGAACAAATGTTTGGTTTGTCTGTCAGCATTGTCAGAATTTTCAATCAATTCATCAGTTTGCTCAACATGCTAAAGTCATAGTCCTATAACATATGATCCTGGGGACATTATTTACTATTTCTATTTACTGTTCTGATATTTTTTTTTTACTATCAATGTGCCACCCGCGAACAAAAAATAAAAAATGAAAATATCAGCATGAAAACGTTAAATAATAAAAAATGAAAATATCAGCATGAAAACGTTAAATAGTGAATATATAATGCGAAGGCATATATTATAGGACTAGCTAAAGTCAATGAAAATAAAACCCAATTGCCAAAATTTTATTAAGATATTTCATCATGTACACAATCATGACAAGTAGAAATAAATCAGCTTACTTATGATATAATTTTAGAATCAAATTTAAGATGATTGTAAAACTTAAATGTAAAATCATTGTACATGTAGATGAGCTGTTACATAGGCCCAAGACCACAATTAATGACCCCGCTTTTCGTTGTCCACGAATATAGTTCCTTTTAATTAGAGTGTATTTTTCCTTAATTTTTTTTCTTTCCTTTCCTCACTCATTCCTTAAATCTTTTTGGGTGGAAATGAAAGAAGAGAGGTCAAATAAATTTTTGGAGGTTGTATTTTAACTGATTTTGATATGGAATGAGTGATTAGGACAAGTGCAAAAAGGTGATATTTACAGTTTTCGGAACATCTCTTGACTTGTCAATAGGGGTATGGATGTGTATTGGCTAAATTTGTAAAAGTGATTGCTTCAATCTTTCTGAATTTTGGATATATATTTGGACTAGGACAATACATTACACACAAAAAAAATTGGACAAAAGTGCATGGTGCAATTTTTTTAATGATGCAAAAGGTTATAAAGAACTGATAGAGGAATTAATTGTGGTCTGTGGCCTAAGAGGTGCATTTCAGCAAATTTAGAATTTTTACTTTGGCATCTTTTCTGAATGATCTATTGGTATTGATTTGTCAAACTATATGAGAAGAAATGATTTTCACTTTCATTTGATAGAAATTTTGTGAAAAAGTCACTTTTCAGGTTAAATGCCTAAAATGTAGCTTTTTCACTTTTTTCACTATTTTTTCAAAAACAGCATGCTTAATTTCTCTCTGACAGTATTTTTCTGATATCTATTTGTGTTTGTGGTATTTATTTCAGTTGTTTAACTTATTTGTGAACTCTGAACACAAAAAAAAGTAGATAAAAACATAAAAAGAGTGCAAAATGTGCTGTTTTAATAGTCTAAGTCTAACGGTCAGTATACACAGCAGGTGAAATGTGAAGTTCTATGCACTTAAAAGTTGTATTCCAAAACAGATTGCACTGAACCTACATCAAAAACACTTATTACTGGTTGCTTAACCATTTCTGTTTCACAGACTACCTTTACTTTCTTCTGTTGGATAGCTAGTGGTTTAAATATTGGCCTTTTGAGGCTGACATTTCATTCAGTTTTTAAACAGTAAAGTTAATAAACTTTGCATCAGACCATACTGTCTGCATATATAGTTGAAAGTGACAGTCTTGTTACATCCAGGCTCCATGTTTTATCATATCTGAGCACAGATTTTAGCAAAAAGAAGTATATCTCCATCTCCCATATCATTTATATGCTTTTAAATATGCAAATGTGGGGAACGGCCTAAACTGGCAATCTGTTTTTTTAAGCATAACATTGCTAAAGACCATTTTATCCACATGCGTTATGCTATTTGAAACTTATATTTCCATCAAAAGTACATTTATAGCCTGTTAAAGTTTGTTTGATAACTTAACAACTTCAGAAAATTGTGGTAAGTGAAAAATATTACATTTGATATAAGGCCTCACCCTAATTGAAAACCTCTATTTTTTGGCACAGGCTCATATAAAATTAACTTCTGGCCATTTTGCATAAGTCTGATACATGAAATATGCTTTCTGTTGCTTTAAATAGATGTTAACTTATACATAGAGACATTAAAAAGTGTTAGTTTTGGTATCTTTTGGTTTTTAGAAGCTCAAATTTGATAGTTTTAATTGTTCTAATTCAACGCCACAATTCAGCACCCAAAATTCAGATATAAAAAATGCCACATTTTTTTTATTTGGTATCATATGGCTTTGAAACTTTGTAACCTGTTTTATAATATACTAAGCTTGAATCATGCCAAGTTTTATTAGAATTGGTCAAGTTTTAGGCCCCTAATAGGCCCAAGACCACAATTAATGACCCCGCTTTTCGTTGTCCACGAATATAGTTCCTTTTAATTAGAGTGTATTTTTCCTTAATTTTTTTTCTTTCCTTTCCTCACTCATTCCTTAAATCTTTTTGGGTGGAAATGAAAGAAGAGAGGTCAAATAAATTTTTGGAGGTTGTATTTTAACTGATTTTGATATGGAATGAGTGATTAGGACAAGTGCAAAAATGTGATATTTACAGTTTTCGGAACATCTCTTGACTTGTCAATAGGGGTATGGATGTGTATTGGCTAAATTTGTAAAAGTGATTGCTTCAATCTTTCTGAATTTTGGATATATATTTGGACTAGGACAATACATTACACACAAAAAAAATTGGACAAAAGTGCATGGTGCAATTTTTTTAATGATGCAAAAGGTTATAAAGAACTGATAGAGGAATTAATTGTGGTCTGTGGCCTAAGATATGTGTAATCAGTCTCAATCCATTAGTTATTTAGGAGTTATCTCCCTTTATGACAAATATCTACAAAATCAGACTCATACTAATTAGAATAGAGTAATGTACAAATTCTATGAAATGTAATTAATTTTGAAATCAGCTAAATGAACATAATGCATTGGCCAGGAAATTACTTTTACTGTCATGACTGTAGCACTATCAATTCGATAATCTTTCAATTGATTTTTTTATGATTCCTGTATCATGTGTATTAGTTAAATTTAATTAACCTTTAGCTAAAAAAAAAAAGAACATTTGCTTTAAAATGTATGTCTTATTTCATTTTAGTGCACTAAAATTCTAAATCATATATAAAAATTTATATTTTTACCAAAGGTTCTGCACTTTTCTATAAAAATCTTGATTTATTTGCCACCAAGTCCTCTTTTTCTATCAAATGCAATGAAACAGTAAAAAATAATGCTTTACATCAAGTTTCCCCTTGGAACATGTACTAAATGGCCTATCTCTATTATTTATTATATCTTTAGTTTTGATACAATTGAGGTTTGAAAAATTCGTACAAAAATGGCTACAGAAGGGTACATAAACCTTAAATACATTAATATTGCAAGTCTGCAGTCTACACAAATCTCATTAATTGAAGTTATATTATATAATTTCAGTTTATTTCTGTTTTGATGTTTACAGAATCATTAGAATGTCAAAGACTTAAATTGTTTGAAAAGGTGTTTTGGTTCCAAATCTTGATTTTAATCATTTAACGAATCTGCAAGGTTAAACCCTTGTTGGTCTATGAAATATTTAAATATGCCGATAATCAAATGTCAACTAATCAGTTTTATTAATCTAATTTCAACTGTTGATCAATTGCCATTATAAGGAAAATTTTAGAACTCTACCTGACTTCGACTAATTTGTGTGAAGATTAATGGAAACTTTTGATCATGAAAAGTTTTGTGCCAAATTGATACAATGTATATTATATAAGTGCATGTCGAGGCAAATGTACTAAATGGTCTGTTTTTAATTTACAGTGAACTTTAAAATGTAGAAAATACCTATCTGACAAATCATGCAAATTATTAAAAATCAAACTACATGTACACACAAATCCTTGTTTATTGAACATGTTGAATTGAAATGTGAATTTACAAGATTAAGAAAGATGTCTTACATACATGTATATATATGTCTTACAGTCTTACATATCTTCTAATATGTTACATTTAACTAAGGCCATAATATCTGCTCTCTAGAAATATTAGAATGTCTTCCTTTTTCTATATTTAAATTATGGTCACTAGAACTTTCTAAGTTTTGTTATTAATTTTCTATCTATTATAAAGTGTGTTGTGGGTCTCATTGGGGTCTAAGCATGACGCAGGATTGCCAATTTTTTGTAAGTGTGACACTTGAAAGTCAAATTATTGTACTGTGAAAAAGGTAAATGAAGTCTAGTGGGACCCGGGAAATTACAAAAAAATGAGAATTGCTTATGTACATAGTGTAAGCGAAATACAGGAATCTGACAAAACAGTAAGCGGGATCCCCCCAATGAGAACCCCTTAAATAGTCTCCAAACAATGTAAAAGGAGAATTCTTCAAAATCTATAGAAGAGAAGACTATCTAAATAGCACAAAGTTAATTAGAATTCACATTATCTTAATTAATAAAGCAAAATCAAATTTGAAGTATCAGGACAAAATTTTTGAGTTGAAGTGGAAATTGATAGCAAGACAATTGGTTTTTAATAATTTAATTCAATATTTGAGTTTAGTTCATTAAATTGGGAAAAAATGCCATTTTATTTAAGTTTTACTATCTTTTCAAATTCATTTGTTATCTACACGGTAGTGATTCTTTAAAGTATTAAACTAATAAATGAAAGAGATTTATTTTCTTTCAATGTTTACATTTTTCAGCATGTAAACACACAGTCATGAAATATGTACTTTTGAAAGTGACAAATCTCCTATTTCATTTGACAAATATTTTCAATATCAAACAATAAATTTGACAGTTCTTAGATAAGTCTTTTAACTTTCATAGTACTTATAAACTATACAGAAATAAGATAACATTATTAGATAAACTAGTAAACATAAGAATTTAAATTTATTTCATACCACATGGACGTAGTTTGACGTTAACACATTAGTATCTGACTGTCTGTGTTTGTATTTTGTCAGGAATAAGTGAAAGATTTTACTTTACATGGCATATATTTGGTTATTGCCAAATTTATAAAAGCTTTGTTGGCAAAACTTTGATCATTAGTGAACATTTGAAAGCTGTTGAGATTTCATGCAAAACAGCAAATTAAATGTGAAGGTCATTTATAAATTTCTTCATTTGACATTGTACTTTTGTATACATATAGTCCTTGAAAACTTGGTTTTTGAGATTTTTTTGCATCAGATAAAATTCAAAATCCTTTAAAGTTTAGGGTCATGATTGATTGCTCAGGTTAAACTGTTTTCTTCCTCGTACAATATAGTGTTTTTCCTGTTTTTTGTTTGGAAATTTTACTTTAATAAAAATTTGCATTCGAAAAAATAAGAATTTTATTATACAAAATTTCAAATTAAGATAAATTTAGAGGTATTACATGTATTAGAGAGAGGAATTCATTGGACCACAATAAAAAAAAATAAAAAATTTATAGTCAAACTAATTATAATTTCTGAAGGCAGTTGTTTTTTGTTTTTTTGCCATACATTGTGAAACTGGGTCTGGCAATTTAAAAAAAACAACAAGCCAGAAATAAAAATAAAAAAATGCTATAGCTTTAACAAATACTTGGCTTGATTTAGGATTTTTATGTTAACAGCCATAAAACAACAGAAGATTCAAATGACATAAATCAACGATTTTGAAGTAGTAGAATACCAATTTGTTTATGCAAATACATGTACATGTATATCCATATAAATTCGGTACATGTAAACCTTGATTCATTATTGGAATGTGTAAAATATAATTACGCATTCTTTTTTACAAATGATTTTATCGTGAATCTGTTGACAATGTTAGGTTCATACTGAGACATTACCAATACCGTTTAGTAAGTAGTGGCAATTTAAAACAATAAAATATTATTCCCCATTATTATGAGATCAGATTCCAGGTGCAGATAACTCTTGACATAGGATACAAGATTATAAAAGATTAAATTAATCTGTATACATGGTTAGACGATTAGTTCTACGACCCATTATAGTGTGAATAAATATTATTTGTTAAATGGCTACTTGTATAGTTTTTAATCCATTATTCAAGACCTTGTCAGCGTGACCTGTACAAAATTGTATATATAAACTTTTAACCTTTGTTTAGTATAGAAACCATCCATATAACATGTATAACATGTATATTAAGCTCTATTACATCATGTACATTGTAAAATAGGTGAAAATTGGGCAAACAAAACAAAACAAGTTGAGGGGGGGGGGGATTATATAGAAAAGATTAACCCCCACCCACCCCACTTTCAGACACACCCATCTTATGGCTAAAAATTTAAACATCAGTACATGTACAATATGATATTCTCTAAATATTAGTTGTTTATTTCACTGCTCATGTATTCATTGCGTTGTTTGTTTGCTCAGCTTCAGTTTTTACCCTCCCCCTTCTTTTAGCCATAATTTGAGATTCATCTAGATCTGTCAGTTGATAGTGAAATCTTTTCATACACTTTAAGTCATAAGTATTTAGAAAATTCTTTCTACTAAATAAAGTCCATATTGATTTAACTCCTTGGATTTAATAAATATGGTGACCAATAACTGTATAGGCAATGGAAATTTTTAATTAAATTATCTGTGAAAAACATTTAATTAAACTGAGAATTTCAAAATAATATTGATGTAGGATTTATATGTGTAAAGAAAATTTTCTAGTACTTTGAATAGTCTTAATTTAAATTTCTATGTAGGTCTTTTTATCCCATTATATATTGTTGCAGTTTATGGAAATTCTTTGTAGAAATGTTACAGTTCTTTTATCAACAATGATCAATATTATATTTTAGCAAAGTTATAAACAGATTACTAAACTTAAACATCAAATATCTGTTGGATAATGATAAAAGGATGTGGTGAAATTTGTCATGTGCCAATTGTGCCCTACGACAGTTTGGGGATTATGTTTTCTGTATAAAATGAGATGTGGTATGATTGCCAATGAGAGAACTATCCATCAAAGGCCAAATGATGTACTCAGGTTGATGTAAGCATCTAAAGGTCAAGCTGTACAACCTTCAACAATGAGCAACAACCATGCATTAGTCATGTTTAAGTTGGCTATAAAAGTATTCAACATATTTTACAAATGTGAAACAATTAAAATATAAAATTGCTGCTTTATTTATGACAAAGTATAAAAGCAAAACTACTGGTAATATTGTAACGATATCGTCTCGTCTTAATTATAAGTTTTGGGTTGGGACTAGCTCATGAACAAAAACACGTCTTACGTTAACGACATTTAATAAAAGAAAAAAACAAAAAGGCGTTTCCGGACATCACTTGTACAATTCTGTAAAAAGTGAAAAACATATATATTTATATATATTACAATATGATAACCACTGTGGTTTACAAAAAAGGAGAATGTGATAGTGCTTATAAGTTGTAACTTATAGTCATTGTGTCCTATAGACACAGATTCTTGATCAAAATTGATAATAAATTTAGTTATTGTGAGATTGCTATTGATTCATGTTATTTATACTCACTAACTTGTGATTTTTTAGGGGTAAAAAGGAGGTGGAGATTTTTTTTTAACAAAAGGGGGAAGGAGGATCATCTTTTTTGTGGAAGGTGTTGCACAGTTATAATTTTAATATTAATTAAATTGTGTTTTAATTGACAGAGAGAAGAAGAAAAGGTCAAAAGCTCAAGTTCAGATGAAGATGATATAAAAATTAGCAGTAAATTGAAAGAACCCATAGGCTCTAGTGTAAGTATTTTATTGTCTATCGTTTCGGATCAAAGTACAGTGTTAGCTGTGTTATCCGACACACTAGGAGACCAGAAAAAAATGTCAGATTAAGCAGGGTGTCAGAAAACTCAGTTTTTTTCTGCAAAGATAGGCATATTTTGAAACCATGAAAATGTGTCGGTTAAAGCAGGATGTTGGAATATTCAGGTATTGAATTAGACAGGTTACACTGTATTCTGTATTTATAGCTTTTCCAGGACAGAAGTATTTTATTAAACCTTTTTTAAATACTGATTCTTTCAGATTTAGGGATTTCAGGATTTGTTGTTCCAGGTTTTTAGGATTTTTTCCTGAAACTTTCTCCCACAACCTCAAGTTAAGGTTGTGGATTTTATAAAAAAAAAATAACAGTTTAAGAAGGGAAACAATGCTCAAAAATGATGTGTTGTTCAATGGAATTTCATTTCGAAAAAAAGAAAAATCTCTGAACTTGATAAGATAATTAATTAAGTCAATTAAGTCTCAATACAAATTGTTTGGAGAGGGGGAAAACTTAGCTTCCTTTTAGTACATTTCATTTTTTACTTTTTGTGTGTGTCATTTTCGAGTCAATATTTTTAATTTCTGGCTATATATTTTTCAGTCCTGATGGTCCTTGAATTCATAATGTATAATTCAATAAGTTTTCAAATAATGTTTTTTCATACTACAGGATGAAAATTGATTGGAAAATCTTTATGTTTTGGTGTCCATTTCCACTTCATAGAAATCAGCGTTGATAATTTCTGAATTGTTAAAACTCATAAAATAATAAAGAATCGGTTTATACTTCTTGGAACAATCGGATGCAATCAATTAGTTCAGAATAATTGACTTTGACTCTCATTTGGCTTCTTGCCAGACTTTAGACAATAGAGAATCTTTGTACCTATTGTTTTTTTCTGACAAAAGTATCAACTATAAAATTCTGTCATAGAAACTGACTTGTCAGATTACATATAAATGTTTTAAGTGAATTCAATACCCAATATTGTATAAAAAGTTTCAGAAAACAGATGCAGAAATTATTACCAATAAAGCACATGTCTAATTTTCAATTGAATGGTCAATGTGGAGCAAAGTTTTGTAAAATGTAATTGGGTATGAAGATCACATTTTACTGTTCCTTCAGCAGTGATATTGTTTGCCTTAAATTAGTGAGGAATAAAGGCTTTTTTCCCCTGGAGAAGAATTCCAATTGGAAAAAAAAATGGCTTAAAATTATTCCCAAAAAGACAACTTTTTTCCCAAACAGTGCTGAGCCTCAGTATTAATTGTGCATGAATACAAACTGAAAAACACTAATTTAAACAATTTTGTTGCCTAAAATTACTATATGTGCACATTTGAGGGTCTATTTATGTATCATCACTGACAAAATGGGATCTTATTTTAAAGCAGGGTTTGACTCTTGAAAATGGGTCTGTATATTGAAGTTTCAGTCAACTCGTGGTTTATTTTAAATTTCCCAATTTGATGAAAATGACGCATATTTTCCCAATAAAAAAGGGTAAAGGTAATTTTGAAAAAAGCCAACAATATCACTGTTCAGTTTGGGTAAAAAGAAGATGCGTCAGCAATCCACAAATAGAGGAAAACTATAAAAAATATTTTGCGTTAATTTTGTTTAAAGGTTTGATTGTAATTATGGAACATAGTTTGGAAATTTTAATATTTATTTTATTTCTTGAAGAATAAACTAACTTCTAAAAATAGTTAGCAGTTTTGTTAAAAAGTCTAAAATTTGCACTTTATTTATAATGGATTCTTCGTAAATACATTGAAGATATTTTCGACATGGTAAACTATAATTTATTTTTTGGATTTTTAAACCTTATTGTCTTTGATTGAAGTTTAAAATAATTCCAACCCTGTATCATCTAATCAGGAGTCACATAAGATTTTATTCTTTAGGTATCCATCTTTGGGGAAACAAACTTCCTGTAAAATGTTAACATAGTTAAGTATATATATGAATTAATAAACTGTAAATTCAGAAACTATTGCATGCATTTATTATTGTGATTTTAATTTTTAATCCTGTTTAATTCTTTTAAAAATTTTCAAAATGCGAATTAAAATTATTGTGATTATAACCCGGTCGCATTTTTTTGCAATAATAAAAACATCTCAATAATTTCTGTTTTACAATATTTAGATATTTTGTTTATAATGAAACTTTTTTTTTCAGTCATCCACACAGCAGTTCAGATTAAAAAGAACAAGAAAAGATTTACACACAATTCACAAAGAAGTCAATCATAATAGGTATAATTAAGATTCAGTTAAAGAGTTATTTCCCTTTGAGAGTAATTATTTAATGATATGGTATTGTCTTGGAGAATATGTATATATACTACAGGACAATCTAATTAAAAACCGATCTCTCATCGCTCCTGTTTCTGATATGTCGCGTGGGAGATCTAACGAAACCCGCTTTGAGGTCACATGTGAGTGACCTCGTAGGTGTGTCTTTTTCGACCAATGAAATTGAGTCTTCCACGATCTTGGAAGTTTAACGTAAGGCAAAGGGATGTAACTCATTTTATTTACGACGAAATCGTCAGTCAAAATAATTCATAAACTTTTTGGATTGGCTTATTAATAGGTCGTCAAATCATTTGCATATCTTTATAAATTCATAACTTTTAGTTCACTCACATGTGACCTCAAAGCCGGTTTCGTTAGATCTCCCACGCGACATATCAGAAACAGGAGCGATGAGAGATCGGTTTTTAATTAGATTGACTACAGGAATGAAGAAAATCATGTTTTAAGATTTTCTCAGTATACCTAGTTATGCTGAAAAAGTATTAACTAAAATTAACCACTTGAAATGAAAAGAACTACCATTATTGTTAATAATTACTAGTTTTCCAACAGTAGTTTAGAAGTTCTATGTGTACTCTGCACTCTGCACCCTCCACAAATAAAAAATGGCAGCCTTGGTATTGCCAAGTTGGTATAAAGAAGCATTAAACACAGTGTAAACAAATTACTGTTTAAGGGCAATAAAGAAAAATATTTGATTGAGTTTAGACTCTGTTTTCATTTTACTTAAAATAAAAAATTGTCGAAAAAATACCAAGTAGTAGAAGTAATGACAACTGTTGTCCAAAGGGTTTTTTTTTCAATGTATAATCTATTTAAAACAAGTTAATTTATACCTTTTTTTCAGGCATGTTATCAGGAATGTCAGACTTGGTCATGGATTATTTGATATTATTAAACAAGAACAAACTTCTAAGGTTGGTGGACATTTATCTTTTTGTCAGACATAATATTCTGGATTTTAGAACTTTCCAATTTGTTGTCTGAATGAATCAAGAGGTTTTTGTTTCTCTATTGATATTCAGATTCTTTTCTTTCAGTGTAAAACAGGTTGATTGATTTTCAATTCATGAGTGTTTTATCTTGTTAAAAGGACATCTTTTTGTAATCCATACTGATTTTTTTAATTATTTGATTTTAAGTCATTAAATGACAGCAAAATAAGTAAAAGTTTCAAAAAATGTTGTTCATTGAATACTTCTTTTTTAATAAAAAATAAGAATATGCGGTATGATTGCCAATGAGACAACTCTCAACAAGAGACTAAGTGAAACATTAATTAACAACTTTAGGTCTTCAATACAGGCATTTAACGATGAGAAAAACCCATATCGCATAGTCAGCTATAAAATTAAAGGTCCCAAAATGACAAGTGTAAAACAATTTAAACTAGAAAACTAACTGCCAAATTTATAATTTCGGAATAATGAACAAAAAACAGATATGTTACACAGCAATCAGTGACAACCACTGAATTACAGGCTACAGGTACTGTTCGTCAAAAGATTGACTTCTAATAATTTATCGTATTAAAGATGGATTTTAGTATGGGGATTTTGTTTTTCTTTCTTTCAAAACAATTTTAGGAAAGTAGAATTTGTTTTAGTCATACATGTATATCTCATTTTTACTGTGACATTACTGTTTTTATTCTGTTTTAGGAAGCAGCCATTGAAGAAGCTGAACGTCTAAAATTAGAAAGACGGAAAACCGAGTGGCAACCTCCAAAACAGGAGAGTTCCAGTGATGAAGAAACAGATGATGAATTAATAGACGAGGTTGAATTATCAAAGTATGTAGAATATTAAATTGAGAAAAAACGCATAACACAACCCTACAAAATCAAAAACGACAACTTTGCATCTATTTCTCTCATAGTTTAATCAAGGATGATCAGTCTTATTTAAATAGATCCTTTATCCATGTTAATGATCTTGCATTTGAGACGTGTATACAAAATGCAGTACAACTTTTTGTCTTTTCCCTCTCCAGGTTTAACCAAAAAAGAATCTTACTTGAAAAAAAATTATGAAATTAATCATTTTAATTTTTAAACAAATAAACAAATTTTAAACAAATAAACAAATTTTAGTGCTCTAACATCATTTTCCTGTTTAAAACATGTAACTTGATATGTTGTTTTCCAAAATAAAATGTCCTACCTACCAATCAAACTCTACAAGGTATAGGTAGGCAACAGAAACACAAGGAATTTGATAAGGATGGCCTTACCATGCTTACAGCTTTTTCATTTTTAATTAAGTTTCCTTGCTTGCTAAATAGACCATGAAATTAGTATTTCTTTTTGTTTACTACCTATTGAAAGAAAACAACTGTTATTTAAAAAATTTACTGATTAAGTTTCTGAATAGTTACTGAAAAAATGCTTAAACAATCTGATCTATCAGGTTAATTCTATATTTAGCAAATGAAGAATTTATGGTGCACCTGATCAGCAACCAAGCTTAAATTTCCTTCATTAAGGATACACTGGTATAATTTATCTGTAATTTCATTATTTTAAAACTTTTTAATGCATGTTACTAGCTATAGGTACACATAATAGAAAAATGTACATTAAAGGTTATGCATTTTACTACACTTAATGAAAGGTGTGCATGAAAGGTTATGAAAAGAAAGCATGAACTACCGGTATTTTATATATTTTATATGTAATAATCATTAATCAGTTATAATGAATAACATAAATTTGAAATACAAACAGTCATGCATGTTTATAATGAGTTAGAGCTTTCAATTCAATACACATCATTTATGAATATATGTGAATTAACATTTCCATGACAGTGATGCTGATGTACCAACTATAAGTTTAAGGTAAAAGTCACCAGCTAGTGTGAGCAAATATGAGCCAATTTAAAGTTCACAAAAAAAATTATTTTCTATTTTTATTCTATACAATTTGAAATTAAATAACGAAAAATGAAAGAAAAAAAAAATGAGTAAAATGTCAATTTTTTTGTTGTTGCTAAACTTATCAGAAAGGGGTGTTTTGTGAACTTTAAATTTGGTCTGTGAATATAGGTTTTGTTTTTTAAACAAATCCAGGATGACTTAAAATCATGAAAATGATGTGAAACAAATGAATAACATCAGAAATATTCAGGAGCTAAGGGAGATAATCCAGCCATGGAAAAGTGAAAGAGGATATTGGGTACACAAAACATGTCTTGAAGTCAACATGCAATCTTCCACAATAGAAATGTGTCTTTCACTAAACATTAATATTACAAAATTGTACAATTTTAAAAAGTAGTTAATATCAATATCTTTTGTTATATTTTTTTTCAAGACTCATGCCAATTTTTTTCTTATTCTGAAACTTTATAAAATTCCATCCTTAAATCATCTCAACACTTTTCTTAATTTTATTTACAAAAGATCCTTTCATACTCTCAGTAAAGATTAATCCTGGATTTAACGTGTGTGGATCAACGTATATGTATATATTTATGTGAGTGATGCTGAAGTTTTACTTGCCAGAATATTATATTGTTATGTTTTTACACAATGTTTTTGAAAAATGTGATCATATTTTGTATGTTGATGTAGTAGTTTTTAATACTGTTGAATTTTTGCTTGGGTGAAGTTTTTTAAGCTTGATTATTCTGAATCTAAAGAAATTTGGATTTAATTTTTTACATATGTATATATATATTCTAATTGATGCTTTTTACTACCATTTTATGCTTAATTTAGTTTGGAACATATATATGTTGGACAAATCTAAAAAAGAAATCTTTAAATTTTCAAATAAATTTCTTGTATTCTATTTAAATACTTTTGAAATTCTTTGATTTTACTTCTGAATCTGATTTTTGACCACAACCCAAGGGTTCTATGTTTGGCTATATGTATGTATAAATATGCAGCAGTCTGATTGAAATGAGGTATTTTTCTTGTGTGTTTTACATTTTTAAAGTGCCATGCTCTTCGGACAATAAAAAATCTGTGCAACAAATCCTACCCTGTTTCAGATTCAACTCACTTCGTGTGGCAAATATTTGTTAAAAATAACAAAATCAAGTTTCCATTAAAATTTAATTCGTCCTAAATTAAAAAAAATTGTAAATCAACAACAATTGGTTGGAAAATAAACTGATCCACAATATATAACCTTTTACATAAATATGATTAAATTACAGTTTTATGAATGGAGATGGTAAGGATACAGATGAGGACATTGATGATGACGCAGCCTCAGATGCCGAATCACCTGAACCAAGAGACAAAACTGTGTCTTCTTCTGTCAGGTTAGCATTAAAAAATATGACTTTTGAAGAATATTTTACCAGTGTCACATTAATAAACACATTCTTCTATTATTATTCTTTTTATTCTTATAAAAAAAAAAGCTAGAAAGAGATTGTGAGTACACATTAAAGAGACAGCAACCAATAAAATCAATGTATTTTTTTTTTAAATTTACAGATGTGTACTCTTAAAATGCCTTGATAATTTAAAAGTGTCAATCTGCCTTAGGATAATTAATATTGAAAATGTATAATAGTGCATTCAATATAATATAACATTCATTTCCTTTTCCTGTTCTGGTAATTCAAGATATAATTTGGTAGCACATTTTGAAGTTTTTAAATATCATGTCTGATTAAAATCAGAGTTAGCGAAAAGTGGTGGTCCTCAGGATTTAACCACCAAAATTTTGCATAGGACTGACACAATTTTAGTATTTTTCAAAAGAATTAGTAGTGAGGACCAGCAGATTTTCTTCAAGTACCACCAGGGAAAAAAAGATTTCGCGAACTCTGAAAAATAAATTGAAATTTTCTATTTTTGATTTTATTTTCAATTGTAACACAGATCAGTGAACAATGTATTATGATTGATTGTATTTATAGTTTTAGGGAAGATGTCACCTCATCACCTTTTAACAAAGCCATCATCCCCATGTCACGGCCAGCTACATCTGCCAGCACAAAGAAGAAGAAACAGAAAATACCAAGACCATATACACCACATTTTGTCAATATCATGGAGGAAGTCAAAGAAAAGACTGGTCCCAGGTTTGTCTTTGCTTACAGTGCATCTTGAACTAGACAGGGAAACAGTTGTAACTTTTTATCTATTCTTGTTCGATCTAAACTTCAATCTAAGATAAATCAAATTTTTATTTTAGAAATTTATGCGACAGGGTTATAATCGCAATCATTTAAAAATTGCATTTTGAAATTATTTTATATGAATTATATGAATTAAACAGGATTTTTCTAAATATAGCAAAAATTAAAAACGCATTTTAGTCTAAAATGACAAAAGCGCAATAATAAAGGCACGCAATAATTTCTGAATTTACAGTATTCAGTTTGATTTATTATATATCTGACAAAACAAAAGTAACAAGCACATAAATAAATGTCCTTAAGGAAATAATATTTTTCTGTATTTCAGTGATGCTTTATTCAGACAGCTTTGTGCTTTACATTGGATATTAGAAGCGATGAGAAACTGTGACGACTCTGGAATAAAAATGACACCTATTATGTCTTGCTGGAAATTAATGTAAGTAAAGTACTTTAACAAGGAAAAAGTCACTAAATAAATCAACACGAATTTTACTCCATACACACAAATGAACATCGCCTTGATATAGCCTTTTTGTGCTAATTCGGCTTAAGCAACCAACGACACTCAATCACAAATGTACAAATATAATTTTAACAAATGAAAATGCAAATTTGTGATCTGCATGTTTAATATATTAATAACATCTTACAATTTGATATAAACTTTGTGTTGAATTTGTCTGCCTAGTTGGCCTGTTGGCTATACTGATCATACCGTTGTAAAAAAACTCATATTTAACGCTTCCTCAACAAATGTACATATATGCAATGTAATGTAAACTAATGTGTTTTTCTGTATACCTTTGTCCAACTTAGGTGATACCAGAATAAATAATATATAATAAGTTTTTTTAGGGCAAAAAGTGCAGAACAAGGAGCAAAAAGAAAAAGAATTAAAAATAAAAGGCAAAAAAAAGGCAAAATAAATTAAAAATAGGAAAATAATAGTGTTAGAATATACATACAGAGAATATTGGACAAAATAGATATTGAATAGAGAAATGGTATAAAAAATTTGACTTCTCATGGTTAGACTATTTTCTCAAATAACTTCTTTTGGTAGCATTGTTCAAACAATCCTTTTCTGCTTTTAAGGTCTACAAACAAAACAGAAATTTATGTTTATAATTTTATTTATTGCAGTAATATAGGAGGTGTTCCTACACTGGAGGATGTTGCCATTAGAGACAAAGAAATAGATAAAGACTGGAAAAAATTCAGAGATCAAGATGGACATGTATGTATCACTACACAGGCAAAATTTGCTCACATGAAATTCTCATGATACTCACATGAAAAATTTCTCTTGAGATTCACATCAAACAAGCTTATACATGAAATTCATGTGAAAATTTTCATGTGAATTTCACGTGAATTGAGATTCACATGAATCTGATGTGAAATTTTTCACAAGAATTTCACATTAAATTTCCAAAAGAAAAAAATTGATATTTATCATGATTTTGATTAAATTTGAAAATTAAGATGTTATTTGAATTACTCTATTTTAAAAATTCATGTGAAACTCACAAAAAACTGATTTCACGGGATCGTATAATGGTATGATGTCGTCGTCTGCGTCCTTGTCGTCGTCTGCGTCCTTGTCGTCGTCTGCGTCCTTGTCGTCCAAAGACACATTGGTTTTTGGATAATAACTTTAAAAAAAAGGGCCAAAAGAAGCATGTTTCTAGTTCCCAAACAATCATGACAATAACTTGTGTTTAAGTGTATGGATCTCTCTGAAATTGTACTACAAGGTTCAATCCTGCAATGGAAAGCATGGGATTGAGTTTAAGGGTTATTGCTCCAAGGGGGTTTCAAAAAGTTGGGGGGGGGGGGTTACCATTTTTTGAAGGGCTTCCTTTTTTTTCAAAATTTTTCAAATTTTGAATTTTGAAAAGTTTCAAGAAGAAATGTTCAATTGCACAGTATTGTGCAGTAGATTTGTTAGATCTTTGACCACATTTATTTTGTGACAAAAACCTTTATTATGTCAAAAATTTGATCACAATCCAAATTCAGACAGAATCAAGCTTGAATATTGTGACCAAATTTGCCCCAACTGTTCAGGGTTCAACCACTGGGGTCGTATAAAGCTGCGCCCTGCGGAGCACCTGGTTTCTTATTGTTGAAGGTTGTACAACATAATTGGTTATATCAAAGACCTTTGGACTTTATAGTTGCATAATTGTCTCTTTGCATTGGCAATCATTGTATTACCTCTTCTTATTTACTATTGTTTGTTATAAAGAAAATAATATATATATAATTGGGTTCATCTTAATATCACATTAAAATTAAATTAAGAATGGAAACAAGAAATGTGTCAATGAGCAGAAAACCACCCAAGGCCATCAAATAGTCTTCAACACAGGGAGAAAATTCCCACCCAGAGTTGGGCTTCAGCTGGCCTTCTAACAATAATAGATAATGGACGCCACACTTAACTTCTTGACATATAAATGAACCAAAATTAAAAAACAGTAGACTAACGAAGGGTAGAGGTTCCTCAATTGTAGTCTTCCTGAATATGCATTTATCTTCATCATCATAAATATTAAATATATAGTGAAGTTCTCCTTTTGCAGGGTACACACAGGGATAGATTCAACAGTCGATTATACATGCAGAGGAGGGGAACCACCACAGCAAAGAAACCAGCTACATGGAGAACGTCTCTTGCTGGGTCTGCGATGGGTTTGTCTGGTACCATGAGGTCCAGTGCTGATGAAGATGACAACCATGGTGATGATGATTACAAGGATGATGATAGTCCAAGTAAAAGTAGGTTAATAATAAGGTCAAAGTCCAAGTAAAAGTAGGTTAATAATAAGGTCAAAGTCCAAGTAAAAGTAGGTTACATACATTGTGAAAGTTTTCTTCTGCTTGAAGGGTACGCACAAGGATAGATACAACAGACGATTACAGTAAGGTAATTTCTGAGCTTCAAAGTTCAATATGAAAGTCTAAGTAAAAGTTACTCCCTTACCCCATGCTTTAAGTTCTGGAACAGCCCTAAGTGCCCTAACAGTATTTTCCTCATTTAAGTTTTCAGAAATTTTTAAGAATATATGATTGTAAAAGTCTGTCTAAAACATTACCTACTTAGTAATAAATTTCCTATGCAATTGTGTTTTTTTTATAGTCTTTAGAAATTGACCACTTTAATGCTTCATTTTATGATTATCTTAAATGGAAGAGAGGTTGAGTAGGGAAAATGTTTTAGCATGGAAAAGAATTGATATAGCTTATTAAAATAGTTAGTGCAAAACCCAGCATACAGTTGATACAACTCCACAGACATACTCAAAACAACCAGGAACAGCGCTGTAATTGCTGTTCTCATCTCTCAGATATTTGTTTGATATAAGCAGGCAAACATTTTGTCTTTTTTCAGTAGGCTGTCAAACAGTTATAATTAAAATGTCACAATCATTTTAGAGTTTACAAGATGATTTCATACTTATTACTGTAAACCAACTTATTTTCATGAGCAATTTTTTTTTCTCACTTAAACAAATCTGAAAATACGCAGAATACAAATTTTCAGGCATATATAAAACTTTAATCTTCCCTTATTTACAAACCATAAATATTATCAAAGTCGGCTTAAAAGGACTATAGGTAAAATAATGAACTGGCAAAAATAAGTTTGCTTACACTATTCTGTATCTCTTTTTACAAAAAAATCATGATATGAATTGAAAAATTATTATATACTGGAATGAACTAATGATTCTTTTTTTGTTGTAACATTTTTTTTGTAAAATGAATCACTGCTGCATTTCAAATATGTTGTCACATAATATGATATATATTTAAATGAATTGTTTTCAGTTGCAATAAAAAATGCATTTTCCAAAGTTTTTGTTTTGGGAAGTATAGGTGAGTTACTATGGTTACCTGTGTAACAAAACTTTGTCACTTTGTTCTCCTTGACCTTCACTGTTCCATGTATTATTACTTCGATTCTTTAGAATCTGGTGTATTTTTATCCTGTAATATAACAGTCTCTTGTATCAAACAATATGTGTCTTAGAATCAATTATTCTTGCATTAGTTTTAAGTATGATCAGTAATGTTATTTCTCATCTTTTTATGTTTAGACCTTGAATATGATATGTAAATATGTTCTAATCTGTTGATGTGTAACTGTACATGTGGATTCACATTTATTAGTGAGATACCAATTTTTGTGGATTTTTTTTTTGGTAAAGTAGACCAGGGGTTGAAGTCGTAAAACTTTGCTCAGTGATCTAAGCACAAAAATCATGCTCAAAACATGAAATCCAGCATTTTGATTGGTTGATTTTAGAGTATGAGAACAAAAAACTGAGTGACTCGAAAGTTTTATGACTTCATGGCCAGGTATTAAAAAATTCAACAAATAAGTAATTTTGTATTGGTTTGTATGCAGTCTTTGTCAAAACCACAAAATTAAATTTCATTGAAAATTGGTACCCACTAAATGAATCCAAAATGTCTGTTTTTGTTCCAATCTAATTAGTACTTTTCCTGGATATTCATTGGTATCATGTTCATGCACATTATGTTTTATTTGCATTTTCCCTCTGTTTTACATCATTAAGAATTAAGAATTTAAAATAACTTACATTTATTTCAGTATATGTATTTATATTTATTTCTTAGAAAACAACTATCAATGTAAAGTAGATTAAGGTGGTACCTAACACTACAGGTAGATAACTCTGTAAAATCAGCTAAATGTTTTAATCACGTTGTGTTGTTAAGGAAAGATAAAGCTTCTCAATTATCAAAATAAGTGTTTGTCAAACTGCTTTATATCCAACCATTTTTTTCCGAGAAAGTGTTGGTTCAATTTTTAAATTTTTTTATATTTTTGTCAAATGATCAAAGTTAATATTTTGTCAAAATTTTATGAAAATTAAATGAGCTAAATTCATTTTAGTCAGCGTGTTGGGTACCACCTTAATCAGTTTATAATAATGTTTGAGTAGAACAGATACACTACAGTTCATGTGGTTTAGCTTTGTCCACTTCACCACAGTGGGCATCCAGCACATGCATCTATTACATATAACTGTTAATAATTTAATTTTTGATGTAGCATGTCTTCTAATTGGCTGATGTTGTTTTGTTTATCAGCTCATAGACATAATTTTGTCATGTGACCATGACGTCATCAATGTTTTCTCATGATTTACTTCAGCTTAAAATGGAATTTAGAATTAAATTATAAGGAATGACTGTAATATTTTTCTGTCTTTTAGAAATAACATAAAAATGTGGTGCACACTTGTAAGTAATTTGCTACACAGGTTATTCAATGCACCACATTTTTTATGTTATTTCTTTTTCATCGAAATTTTTATGCTTGGATTTTTCATGACTTGTTTCTCATGCATGTTAAATATTGCAAATACCCCAAGGTGAATGTATTTTTGACAGCAAATATATAAATGTGAGAGAAAATGTATCAGTTATGCATGAATTTAACCCTAACCTGACCTATCACCGCCATAACCACCACAAAAAGATAAATCATTGAAATTGTAAAAGATATCAACCTATCCAGATTTGCACTATAACTAACTTTTATATTGAAGTACCAGTACCATTTAGACTGATAAATAAGTCTCAAATCTGGTCGATTGTGGTAGTTATCTTTATAGCCAGGGGACAGCACTCTTTAGTCTACGTGGTACCATCATTTTCAAAACAAATATTCATCTGATTTTAGTGATTAACTTTGAGTGTTAATAGACTATTTTCATATAACAGACTTTTGATTCCGGAAAATATAATTTGTCGACTGGTTACCTTGGACATCATGGTACTAGGTCAAGTAAGAGCAACCAAAATAAGTAATCAAACATATAATCGGTGTAATTTGAGGGGAAAGTTTACTGTTTTCCGATGATTTTGTAGTGAAAAAAAAAGTTAAGTAGGTAATTTTGCCCCAAAATTGTACTGATTGAAAGCTTGGTTTTACTTCTTTAGCTTGCTCCTACCTAACTTGGTACCATGATGTCCAAGGTAACCAGTCAAAAAATCATCAAATTATATAATCCGGAGTCAAAGGTCAGTAATATGAAAATAGTCTATTGTATGATGAAACAAAAGAAAAATGGTATGGTAGACATTCTTGAACTTTTTCCCAAACATGTGTCCACACCTACTGTGTGCAGGTGGAAAAAGCTTAATCCACTTGTGCTGTACTGTATTTGTATGAGATGATGTTTTTGTAGATTTAGAGAAAAATTGTGTATAATAGTTTTAATGCATAATAAATTAAGACGTCTTTTATTTTCATTCAGAATGCACTACTTAATGTTCAGTAACCATTTTTTTTCAAGAACGTAACCGCCCAGAATTTCAGCAGGCCTGAAGAAGCATTTTCTAGACACAATTATTTGGATAGACTTATTTCATTACAATTATCAATCAGTAAATGGTTTCATGACCAAATATGTAGGTCTTATGTTTACAGGTTTACTTCAGTTTACACATGGCTTATTCTTAGTTTTTGAACAATATGAATTTATCATTTAATCATTTAAGATAATGTGTTTGAAATATTGTAATAAATTGATCTTTGGAGAATTTATTTTTGTTTATACAATTTTATGTTGGCAAAAAAGGCTGACAGGGTTTCACAATTCTTAATCAGGAAATTTAGGAATTGTTTCAAATTAATAACAGAAGCATACCATTGTAATGTACTAATGATCTGAATGATTACTTTTAAAAGCAAATTTAAAATGGATAACTTGCAGTTGATTTAGTCAGACATTTTAAATGTGATATATAGCTGTAGGTCATAATGTGTGTTTTTTGCTATTTCCCATAATTTTGTTGCTATCTTGAAATTTCTCATGTACATTGGTTGGTATTGTATACACCTTATTGCTATTTGTCTGCCATTACTGAATGTCACATATGTTACCCTAGAATTTTGATGTCACAAGAGGAAATGTCTTGATGCCACTGTAATGCAAAAGTAATTGTTGTATGGCATTGATAGTTCAAGTGTCACAAAATGTAAAGGGTCAAGTGTCGCAGATTCCAAAATAGTGATCAGGTTCATTGGTCAGTACATTCAGTGTTAGGGACAGGCAGATTCATTTAATATAATAACTTGTCAATTATTACAGCAAGCTTAAGGAGAGTTCATTATGGTATGTTATAAATCTTTCAATAACCCCTCAAAGTGGAATTGGAAAGAAAAGGTGAAGGGTTATTGGTTCAAGGCCTATAAATTAATCTTAAAATCTGTTCATCTTAAAGAGGACAGTAATTAGGTAAAATCTTAAAATTGGGATGAGGTGTTTAATATGTAACCTATGTTAAAACTGAATACAATCCAATGACCAATATGTATCATATCCAAATGAAGAATTTGGACAAAGATTTTATCCTTTATATGTACAACCAATGTAACAGTTAATTAACTAGGTAAATCAAGTTACTATATAGAGATATTTAAAAGCTTTAACTAATTTTCTACTAACTGGTGAAATCATGATCTGGTATAAGGGATCTATATCTATGCTAACAATGGTGGTTCCATTTGATCATTGCCGCTAACAAATATAACCAAGGGTATATACAATTTCTCAGGAGCCTTTTTATGCCCCACCTACGATAGTAGAGGGGCATTATGTTTTCTGGTCTGTGCGTCCGTTCGTTCGTCCGTCCGTCCGTCCGTCCGTCCGTCCGTCCGTCTGTCCCGCTTCAGGTTAAAGTTTTTGGTCAAGGTAGTTTTTGATGAAGTTGAAGTCCAATCAACTTGAAACTTAGTATACATGTGCCTTATGATATGATCTTTCTAAATTAAATGCCAAATTAGAGTTTTGACCCCAATTTTACGGTTCACTGAACATAGAAAATGATAGTGCAAATTTCAGGTTAAAGTTTTTGGCTTCAGGTTAAAGTTTTTGGTCAAGGTAGTTTTTGATGAAGTTGAAGTCCAATCAACTTGAAACTTAGTATACATGTGCCCTATGATATGATCTTTCTAATTTAAATGCCAAATTAGAGTTTTGACCCCAATTTTACGGTTCACTGAACATAGAAAATGATAGTGCAAATTTCAGGTTAAAGTTTTTGGCTTCAGGTTAAAGTTATTGGTCAAGGTAGTTTTTGATGAAGTTGAAGTCCAATCAACTTGAAACTTAGTATACATGTGCCCTATGATATGATCTTTCTAATTTAAATGCCAAATTAGAGTTTTGACCCCAATTTTACGGTTCACTGAACATAGAAAATGATAGTGCAAATTTCAGGTTAAAGTTTTTGGTCAAGGTAGTTTTTGATAAAGTAGAAGTCCAATCAACTTGAAACTTAGTATACATGTTCCCTTTGATAAGATCATTCTAATTTTAATGCCAAATTAGAGAATTTATTCCAATTTCACAGTCCTTTAAACATAGAAAATGATAGTGCGAGTGGGGCATCCGTGTACTGTGGACACATTCTTGTTCAACCTTAGTTTAACTCATTCGCCCCCAAGACATTTTTGGAAAATCAGGCATTTTCGAAAATTTGCAAACATATGCAAATTATATGCAAATGAGCAAACTCCTGATGCTGTAACTGATGCTCATCTATTAAACTACTTATTGGGATTTGGGGGCGGATGGCATGGGTGGGGGGTGGGGTGGGAGGTGCAATATTTTCTCGTGGGTTTGAACCCACCCCCAGTGAAAAATGGTGATTTTCCGTCTATTTTCCGATTTCAAAACGACCTTGAGAGGTGAACACTGACACGACTGTGTTTTTTTGTCATTCAAGTATTACCCTATAGTTACAGTAGTCCATTCATGCTAGCTGGGAGTATATTGGACTTCAGTGTCTTGCTTGGGAATTATTATTGTCAAGTCAGGTCTGCCTAAATGTCCGTTTTTATGGATTTTTGACAAAACGGTGACCTAGATTTTACAGACTAGATTCCTATTGGCCATAGTATACCTCGTCGTGTTCCTATACCACCTATGCATGCATATATGATAATAGTTTTTGCCAACAGTCACTTCCAGTTACGTAGTGGCCATCAAAAGATGCCCACCCCCACCGGATTTTGGCTACTTTTCATGTTTTTCCGATATTGAACTCTTAAACGGCTTTCAAAGTGCCATATTTTCATGAACAGACATCTGAGAAGAGTTGATGGACCATGAACTACTTGGTTGAAGTCCCCGCTATCATGCAGTTCAGCTGGGGCAGTTCAAAAAAAGTATGGAGGGTCATACGGGTCATCAAAGAATGGTTGTCGCCATCACGCTGGGGGTTAAAGGGTTAACCAACTAAGTCACCAAATATATTCAAATATGTCCAAAATTGTATAATGTTTTTTAGAAAAAGTTATTTGCCAATTTTTTTCGCTGTAACATGTGTGTTTCAAAATAGAAATAAAACTAATGTCTAGTAAATCATTGAAGTAACAGTTCTCTAGTCAGTCACTCATCTAATATCAAAATAACAGATATTTCATATTTTGTAACTATAAAGTTTACTTATATTTGATACATGGGAGATGTTCACATCATCACAGTTTATCATCATCATTCAGCATCATGTTTATTTCCGAAAAACAACGGAGGATCCATACCTTCATCATCCATAATTACATGGTTCTCACTAAGGCGAGTCAATGAGTTTGGGACTCATTAAAATCTGTCTAGAGAGTCCAAAGAAGCATCAAAATTGTAAACTGTTGTATTAACTGAGAACATACATCATCATTCTATAACAAAGGTTAAAAAAAAAATAATTAAAGAATAATCTGAATTTTGTTTGATATACTTGTCCTTTTGTCATGAGGACTGAAATTATATAATATATCAATAAAATTGCATCCTCACCTTCGAACTCGCCATGGCAAAATATGACAAGCCCTAGTGGACTTGCCTTCAAAAAACGTTAGTGAGAACCCTGCATTATATAATTTTCATCCAATTTGTCCTGAGCATGCATGAAATATTTGTCACTGGACATTAAGCAACCAATAATCAATCCTATTTGTACTTTGAATTAAAGATTTGCAATACTGATTATATTTTTATCTTTTTTTAGGTAAAACGAAGTTGAAAAAGGCATGGCCTCTGTTTGTAATGTAATCACTTTAATATTTTCATATTATTATAATTATTTTGTTCTTTGTTTTAGGGACTTCTCGAATGTCTGTAGATATTGAAGGTTCTAAAGCAGGCAGTGAAGGTGCTACAAAGACAGAAGACTCCATTGATAAAGATGAAAGTGCTGCCATAGAAAAGTGGACTAATAAGTAAATTGAATATATGTATTTTATTATACCCCCACCTCAATGATAGGAGTACTGTGGAATCATTCATTTTCGTGGGTACAAATTTTGCAGATTGAGGAAGACTTGCAAATTCCTGGATATATACACCATTCAATCTTCAACAATAGACAGGAAAAAAACATGTCGTCAACTCCTGATTTTCCAAATAAGAAAGTTATTAGACAACAGCTGACAAAGTTCCTGAGATTGAACTCTTGTTAAAATCTCCATCAATATAACTGTATACATAGAAAAATAAAGACAACAGTAGTATATTGCTGTTCAATAGTCATAATTTGGTTACTGTAAGCAAAACCACAAATCTGGGTAACAAACTTATACTGAGGGAAACACGTCAACTATAAGAATAAAACAAAGAAACAACAGGAACACTGAACTACAACAAAAACAAATACCAACATACATAGAAAAGGACTATTAATAACAACTGTCACTGAAAACTTCAAATAATTATTTTTTTTATTTTATTTTTTTATAATATTCCTCAAATATTCATACCAATGGAAAGCCATTAAACAAACAATTTAATGAATTGAAATGGTTTTTTTTATTTCAGAGTTAATGAAGAAAAAAATAAGTTAGCCAAAACAGCTTCAGAATTAAAGGTAACATAAAAAACAAACTTTCATCTTCTTTGTACATAAGATATTTTGTATACTTGCATATACTCTTAGACTTTTGTAAAACTCTCTATTGGGACACCCAAATAGGCAATAAATAAACATGATATTTCCCAATAAACAGGATTGTGAAAATATTATTTTAAATCTCTATTACCCTGTTTGTGATATTTAAGTAAGAGTTTCCAAATGGGAAAGGTTTTTCTTCTCAACTCCTTAAATATTAGGTTACTATAATTATTTCAAAATTAAATAGCCAGTTGAAGGTAAAAAAAACAGAACTATTTTATGGGGTCGCATTAAATTAAACAAATTTTAATTTTTTAATTTATGATAACATTTATTTTTCAGAGGAGTACAAAAGTTGCCAAAATAGAACAACTCGTTCGACAATCATTGAATCAAACGGACAAAATGCCTGGGAGACAGGATAGGGCAGATGTACATTTTATACGTCCAAAAAGGTAGGGATAAAAAAGGGGCAATAGAGTCTTGTATAAATATTTTGTATTAAACACTAAGGGTTACAGTGATGAAAATATTGAGAACAATCTTCATACAGAGGCTAAGAATAAAAAAAAAAACCAATAAAAAAAATTAGATTTAGTGTTTCAAGAGCACAAGTTTTGTACTCTGGAGTCGATTTCATAAAAAAAACTTACGACTAAGATTGATTGTAAGTATACTGAATTGTTCATGACTTTTTTTGTGAAATTGACTCCTGGATATTGACTAAAGTTTTATCACAGAAAGTCCAGAAAGAAATTGCCAATCATTAAAAATAAACCAATCTCAAGTTTGTCCCGACATTACAGAAAATAAACGTTTTCCTGTTATTGGTTACCTATACAAAAGAAAGTGTTTGAATTCAAATTCCAAAAGTAATTGTTCTGTAAATGACATAAGGTCAACTGACCAAAAATTTAAGTCATTTGCATTGAAATTTTGTAATATATTGAAATTTGAAATTGGAGAAGATCTTTATCAAAGGTAAAATTGAGAAAGGAAATGGGGAATGTGTCAAAGCGACAACAACCCGACCGTCTATCTTAAATTTCTCTATGAAGCTTTTATTTTTCTCATCTCTTTAACATTCAATGGATTTGAAATATCTTTAAAGGATAGGAAAAGTGGTATGCGTTTACAATCGGAAGGTTTCTTTATCAATCAGATCTTTTAAATAATTATATATAATGTTAGAAATATGACAGGAAATTCATTGCATTAATTAAAACTTGCATATATTTTTTTACAAATGATTTTTTTTTAAACAAATCCAAAGTTGTCATCAAAGGGAAATAATTCACTAATTAACAATTTTTAACTGCCTTGTAGAGTTCTCTTCACTTAAAAAAAATCCAATTATGGAGTGTTTTTTTTTTTTACCTTACTGAACATTGAAACACGTTCTTACTTAGTTCAAAACTATTGAATAAAAAACAAACTAGAAAAAATTGATAGCACTGCTACTAAGAATTACAGTGTTTCATGACATAAACAAAAATGAATTTGCAGGTCAAAGGTCACAAATATTTGCTCGTTCATAGCCTATATTAGTTTTAATTACATATTAGATATATATCAAAGCTACCTTTATAAATATTTCAGTTCACCTGCACTGATGCATTTCAAAAATACAAGGTCTAGTCTAAAACATGGTAATATGGCTAATAAAATCAACACAGAATTTCGAAGATTACAAGAGGAGAAGGCGCTACTTCTACATGAGGAATTAGAACATAGAGAAAAGTAAGATTTGTTGTAATTATAAGAAACCATTATTCTGTTTACCTGTGCAGACAGTAATTGCATTGAATTGCATAAAAAAGTTAAATTATAATTTTTTTGATGTATTTCAATGAATAGCTACTTTAATGATTGAAAAAAAACGCTTGTTGGAGCCATTGGATGGCTTATAATTTGTTATGTGGGTTTTGTTGGCATCAAACTCATCAGGGATGAATCAAAATTGTTCATAGGTCAAAAATAAAATTTAAACACAGTAGGTTATAATGCATCATTCTTTATCATGATAAATAAGAAAAAAATAGCTGAGACGGTAAATGTTAGTTGTGCACAAATTTAAGAAAAAGAAAGTTTAAGTTGAAATATAAATGATTTTATTCATTGATACTGTAAGTACCTCAACATTCATTCATTTGATTGTCAGAAAAATAACAGCAATAAAAGAACTGTTTCTCTGTCATTTGTAAAATTAAAACATTAGACCAAATAGTAAAATCAGTATAAATATCATGCTTTGTTATTGGTGTACTTTTGGTTCATTATTATTTGGTGGATATCAATTTTTGGTGGATTTTGTGTGTTAAGATGAGCCATGAAATTAAATGTTTAACGAATAATAAATTTCCTATAGTCTGGTATACAGACTTTGGCAAAACCCTGAAATTAAAAATCCAATGTAAGTTTTCCTAAATCCTCGAAGATTGGTACCCACCAAAAATAAATGAGTATTTGTCAAAATTAAATATCAAGCTTTCTAATTGGTGTGTTTCCAAAAAAAATTATGATTGTCAGAATTAATTATCAAGTTTTCTGATTGGTGTGTTTTAGACAACAAACTATGATTTGTCAGAATAATTTAAATATCATGCTTTCTAATTGGTGTATTTTTAGACAATAAATGTTGATTTGTCAGAATAATTTAAATATCAAGCTTTCTGATTGGTGTATTTTAGACAATTAATGTTGATTTGTCAGAATAATTTAAATAACAAGCTTTCTGATTGGTGTATTTTAGACAAAGAATGATGATATGCCAGAATAAGTTTATAGCTATCAACAGTCAGAGAACAACTAGCTTCCATAAAGCTTTACGGCAAATGAGAGAGAGAAGTGATAAATTATTCATCAGACCGACAAACGAACAGTTGAAGAAAAAACAAATGGAAGAACAGGGAAACTGGTAAGAGTTATCTACCATTTATGATTTGGGTAAATTGATAAGAGTTATCTCCCATATATGATTTGGGGAAATTGGTAAGAATTATCTCCCATTTATGATTTGGGGAAATATCTATGCATTTTGTGATATTGTTGTTTCTTTGTTATTTCTAGTAAAATCAGAATGATTTATGTATGTGTTTGAAATAGCTATATATAGCAAGCAATGAATAGAAAATATCATTTGACTTTTTTAAATCACACCTGTATTAAAATGAGACACCAATATATTCCTAGGAGCTCTGCTTGAACTTTTGACGGAATACAACTATCACTTTTCCATTGTGGGGTCAGTTATTTTCAATTATGACGTCAAAATTTTACAGAACTTTTGTGATTTCCAGTAATGGCGGACAAATAGCAATAAGGTATAGGTTGAGGGTTGAAAAAGCCAAATCATATACACTTCATTACATATACATGTACCTCAAGTACAACTAAGTTATATGTTTTTTTTTCACTTTTCAATAAATATAAGACATATAAGGGGTTTGTTAAAGCCCTTGGAACTGTGACTAGTATCGATTATATGACGTCGTGCAGGAAAGGGGTTTGATAAAACCTTTGCAACTGTGACTGATATTGATACCATCACAGTTGGCTGATACACATTGATTGTTTTACATATACAATTTACTTTGTATTCACAACGATGTATATAATAAAACTGGTCTAAATTATAATGTTGTTGTATACAAACAGTTTGTTATGTATTACAAAAATAAGATCAGAGTTTAAAAACATATGCTAGTTCTAAAATTATAGGTCAAGATGATGCAATCAAAAATTATGTAGCCTTGAAAAAGCAAAAATTTCTGGAACCACATAAAATGATACTACAGAAAATAAATTCAATCCACATTTACTTACAGGTTAACAGATTTACTGAGGAATGTACCTGAAGATTTACAGAACAAGTGGCATTATAAACATATAATAGACAAATTCAAGTCAAAATTTGGATCTGTAAGTTCATAGAGTTATTCTCAAGGTCAAATATAACAGCTATCTGTAAGCAGGTTCATAAAGGGGCTGTTAAACTGGTGAAAAGGTGTGGTTTCTGATGAATGATCTTAAAAAAATGTTCAATGATTTTTTTCTGCTGTCATAAAACTGTCCTGTATCTGCCTCTGTCATGTGGTATAATTGCCACTGAAACAATGTTAATGTCTTATAAACATGATAAACAAAAATAAATTGAGAAAGTAAATTTGGGGGTCATTTTGAATTTTTAAAACTCTTCATTCATAATTGGTTTTTTTTTGTACTGATATATTTTTATATAATTTTTTCAGCTTTTTTATTAAACCTCTCTGGAGACTTTAAATTAAGATTGATACCTAGATATTTCAATTAAAATTAGAAGATAGAGTATGATTTTACTTTTTAGAAACCTGAATCTTCTGGGAGTTTTAAACATCAGAGAGTAAGTGGAATGATCCCTGCTTCTCCTTGGCATGGATTTTCAAATGTTTTCATCAACAGAATCATGTGATGCTTTCAACTGCATTAGTGTTGATTATTTGCACTTATTACACCCTCAGACAGTTTGTTTGTGATGATTATACTCATGCTGTATTGTTCTTTTAGATTTGAAGGAACACTGCAGCAGTCTCTTATTTTATCCATATATGTACTGATTCTGGTCCGATCTTCATAAAGCTTTGACCCAGATGTTCTGTATCTTTATGTATCCATTATCTCCCTTTAATATCATTGTTACCAGAAATAACTCTTACCAAATGTTGAAGTTTTTCACGAGATTTAAGAGATTTAATACAGAAAAAACAAACAAATTAGTTTTGAGGTCAGAAGGTCAAATTTTAGAGGATTTCAGATCATCCAGAGAAAAATGTTATAGGCCATGATAATACATACTTTAAGACAAGAGAGAAGCACTAAACATCATAAGTAAACTGTCTAATAATGGGTTGTATTTATTTCAATTTTAACTCTGAACCAATGAAAACTGCATGTATATATTTCTGGTTATGGTAATTAATCATTTTATTTACAGGGTGTCTAAATATAGCTTGAAAATAAAATTTTGATCTTACTTCAGATACAGATTATGCTTCGTCAATCTTATCAAGCAAGTATTTGATCAGATGGTTTAATATAATTTTTAAAATTGCCTACAGTTCCCATACATCTGATAATTTACTTCATTTAATCTACGGAAACTAACATGACAATCGTCCATCCATCCAGTAGTCTTAATTTATTATTTATTTTTAATACTTTTATTTAATTTGTATATATTTTTTTTATTGTTAATTCTTTTTACATTCTTCCTTTTTTCCTGTTTTAAAGGTCTTCTGTAGACGGCCAAGTTTAGAATATAAAATGCAATGTAGTGAAAAATCTGCTCTGCGTTTCATAGAGAATCTTACAACCACCAAATTGATCAAAAGACTTATACAATTTAGCATACTTTTATCAATTTTAGTTGTAAGAATTTTTGTAAAACACAGTATGTGTTTATTTGATTATGTCCCCTGCTTTTCACCTGAATTTATGAGGAATTCTGCTAGAACAAACAGAAAACACACCAAAAGTCCTGCTTTTCCCCTTTTTAAGCTTTCCCCTAGGCCTATACATGGCAGACATAATGCTTTATTCCAGCTAGAAAGAAAAAGACAGGATCAGAATTTTACTTTTGTCAATGCTATATTTTGACTAGTTGTATTTTTTCCCTGCATGTTAGATATATACTGTTTGTAATTCAGACACGACGTAGTTCACAACGTAGACCAACGGTTGTACAGGTATATGTCTTGTTTCACACTGTTTCATTGTTTGATTATGTTCACTTTGTCAAATGGTCACCAAGCAAATAATAAAGTTTTACGTTAATAAAAAAAAAATGAAAATTTGAATTAGATAAGTCTAGGTATTTGTTTCGGAAATACTCTTAATGTTGTCTTGAGAAACAATCTTTTTTACTCACAGGAAAAAAACCTTTGAATTATTGGGATTTTAAAAACAGAAAAAAAATCTGTCTAATAGTCGAATGCATGGAAAAATTACTTAATATTAACATAGAAACTATTATAAAATTGAGAATCTATTTTTTTTAAGGATAACATTTTTGGGAAAATTCTCGACAATGTAAAATATCAAAAGCAGTAATTGATATTAGATTTAGTTTTTTATTAGAAATTGTGTTTGCTTGGTGACTATTTATTTATTATTTGTACAACTATACCCAACCACAATTATACCCATCCACTTTCCCATTATTGCACTTTAATTTTTAGTTGTTAATACAATGTATGTATAACTTATTCACATGTTTCCCTAAACTAGTGATTTTTAATAAGGCCAACTAAAATTAATAAGTAGATTTTCATCCAAATTTTTGAAAAAAATGGGGCGGGTGGGAGGATTTTATTTTTTAATTTTTATTTCCAAATTTGAAACAGGAAGTTTGGAAGGAAACACAATTTTTGACGGTTACCGGAAACGGAGATGAACAAATCCGGAAATCGAAAATTTTTCAAAATAACAAAAATCGGGGCGGGACGATTTCAGAGGGGCTGGCGGGGATGAAAATCTACCAATTAATTTTAATTGGCCTAACAGACTATTTCAGAAATATTTTTTACGAGAAAAAAAAAATATATATCAATATCTTTATAATAACCACCAGTTGCTTCCCTTTAACACAAATTTTCATTTATTCTTGTTATATTTGTATGATTTCTATAGACTTCAATTTATTTATGTTTATGACTTAAGTTAATGGCTTGACACGATCAAAAACATAGACTTTTTTTAATCACAATTGCAAAATTCAAAACAGAAAATTTATATGGTTCTGTTCCACTACACGTTTAGTTGATTTTCATGATTTACTGAATATGAAAACAAACCTAAACAATAATTGTAAACAAAATACATACGTTCTATAAAAATAAGTATACATTAATCTATTTTGAAAAAGAAGAAAAGCTACTAAGAGGGGCAATATATTTGATTGATTGATTAATCTGTGTTTAATGCCACTTTTAGCACTATTGTGTTATTTTCTTGACTGTCAGTTATTATTTGTGAAGGAAGCCGTAGTCCTTGGTAAAAACCAGTGACCTTCAGTAAGAAAAAAAACCCAATTCTTGTCAATAAATAAAGATACGAGTCAAGTGCACCTGCCACATGCAGGATTTGAATCAAAACCTCAGGCTATCGAGATGGCAATATATACCCTAGATAAGTTATCTTAATCAAAGTAAAAATATTGTCAATGATTGATTGGTTGATTGATTGTTGGCTTCAGTGCCAGCTTCAACACTATAATATTGGTGAGATATTAAGAGTGGGTGAGACTCTTTAAGCCATTGGTAGTTTTTAGGTTGTTTTTAGAAGTTAAGTTTTTATTTTGCATGGTAGTAGGAGTAAACTTTAGAGAAACTATTACAGTATTGTCTTCTTTTTTTCTGAAATGTCTTTTAGGAATTTCTTTCCTTTTGTGATCCCAATAGTAAATAATACTACATGTACATAGAATAGTGAATTTGCTAGAGTGATATATTATTATTTAAAGGGGAATAATTTTATAAGGGGAGATAATTGTATAATTTCAGATTGAAGGCTTTGGTCAACAGCACAGTAAAATTAAATTCCTGAAAGTTTTAGAACGTCTCCGTGAATGGGAGATTTGCAGCCCAGATATCAGTGCCGCCATAGAATTTTGCCGAGAAAAAATCGTAAAAATGTCTATTGAACAATTTGAAGAATGGTTCCAGGGACAGTTCCCTAAGGTTATACGACCACAGACAGCGCCACCTGTCAAAAAGGATGATGAGAAAGATGATACTTCATCGAAAAAACAGACTCCTACATCAATGGCAGTCCCACGACGTAGTGCTAGTGCTTATAAGAAATTAATCCGACCCATGACAACTGGTTGAAATAATTATGCTGCTTCTGTTGTTTTTATTTTTTGCATTGTAAGCTAATTTTCGAAATAGATGGGATGGATTATTTGATTGAAAAGTTAAGAATTGTAAAAATATTACAGTATGTGATCTTTTATATATGATGCCATTGTTTTCTGTTCGACTGGTAATAATATCTTTCGAATGTGGTTCTATGTCCAGAACCACTCATGCGATCAGACACCTTTTACAATGGTCTGATTCCTCAGCTAAAGGGACAGCCTTACAATAGATGGACTAGTGTTATCAAACTTAAGACTACTCCAATTTAAAGACTGCAAGGTCTTGTCATAAGCCTTATGAGATTTGGGCCGGCTTGAATCCAATCACTTACAGAAACCATCCCTATTCACATATCTTGAACTAGGTTGGCTTTAAAAAATCAAGTGACATTAAATATGAGCCTTTTTATCAGAATTTACATGAAAAATTGGGTGCTTTATTTTAATATTTAATTTCGGGTATATAACTAGTACATACATTTCTCATTTAGTGTGACCCCTCATTCTTCCACTCCAATCCCCAAAATAGTGAAATCAAAATCTAAACTTTTTTGCCAAAATGTTAAAACAGTATTCACATGAATCAAAACACCAAAGTTGTAGTTTAACTGCATTAAGGTTGTACTTAGGTGAGGTTTTGGAATTGGTGTCAAATGTTAGGGCTCCTTGGTGTTTTCCCATACAATACAATGTAAAATATTTTGCCCCATTACACCCATTTATTTTTTCATATAAGACTTTAAACGCTCATGAAAGGTCATTTACCAAAATTCTAGAAGTTTCTTAATTTTCTTTCTTTTGTTTTGAGTCCCAATAATACCAATGCAAATATAAGGTAAAAGTCTGAGTCAGCCTTTTCCCGCCATATTTCAAATCTCAATTATCTTGAAAAGGAGGTCCATGACCTATCAATATTTTTAGCTTATTTTTATCCTTAATTTATGCTCTACAAGCTTATAGTTTCAATTTTAACTTCTTAATTTATTAATTTTCAACTAACCTCACCTAAGTACATCCTTAACTCATTTAAATCTTATCAAATGATGTTTTTTCACAGAATTTGAGACTAACATCATGATGACGAATACAACAAATTAGTTAATATAATGGTCTTCATGATAAAATTTGCTTTAATTTTGTATCGGTTAAAAATGAAGCTATTTGCATAAATTTGAATTTCAGTCAGAGTAAAACCTAAATATTATTCAGTAATTTATTTTGAAAATGTGTTTCATTTATAGATGTTTATAATAAATAATAGTGAGCTTTGAACTTTTTGTTCAATTTTTTTCAAAATTTCAAATATAAATACATTTCATGATGGTGTTTGAATTTAAATGCTCAATCTATTAGTAACTGACATGACATATATAGGTACTTCAATTCTTTAATTTGTGTATTTGCCAAAGTTTTCATAAAAAAAAAATCTATGACAAAACAAAGAAAAAAATAACTGTTACTTTTTAGTGTCGCCATCTATATTTAAAGCTTTATTACTATGCTGCCAAATTCATTCATATGAAAAAAGTTTTAAGCATTATATTGTTTTACAAGATATTTTCAATGATTTGTAATTATGGTACAATAATTGTAATCAGAATTTGATTTTTTTAATACATTTTGGTGCATGGTGCTTATCTTTTGTTTTTTATGACCGTATAATTTAATTTGAGCTTTTGTAGCTTTATATTCTTTTAAGCAAGTAAATAGATACATAAATCCAAAATGTGCAGATGCCTGAGGTTTCAAGGTTGTCAATTGAAAGTTGACAGTTTCACATTAGAAATTTCTTGATTTCTATAAAGAACAACACACTGCATTTGTTTAACTAAATGAAAACAATTCATTCAATGAACTACTCAATACGAAAAATAGGTGTAGGTAGTCTAATTGCATTTTTTTTTTTGCCCCCAAAAATACACCCATGACATAAATTTATCAAACCTTTATAAATGAGTCAATTGACAGCCAACTTTCTAAAGATTATTTTTTTGAGAAATAAAAGTGGCTTAGCAGGAACAAAAATTCTTTTTATTCTAATGTGAGTGAATCTTTTTGGAATGATTTGATAAACTTTTTAATGTATTCGGCGTTTCAAATATACAGTGAAATATTTAAAAGATGTCTTAACTATAGCAAACTGAGACTGGATATATTATCCTGATAGGACATGTGTTTTATGTCAAACTGTAAAATCACTGTATTTGTGTATGCAATGGTTCAGTTATGCAGGGTCTGATTAAGATAAATTTTTACCTTATGCAGGGTTCAATGAAGTGTGGTTTCTCTGTATATGGGTAATTCACCTATTGACTACTTACAGTAAAACCATACTTCCATTGACTTCTTTACAAACAAAACCATATTTGCATTTTATATTTTATCAAAAAAACTTTTTTTTTTATTTTAAAAGCCTGGTGTTGAATTCTCAATTGCTCTAATAGATTTAAGTTGAAGTCACCTGAAACAAGCTGTTTCTCTTGATATTATGACTTTTTTTAGGTTTCATATTCTAAAAGTTGTTTGAAATTCAACTGAAGCTCCTATTATGTGATTACTTGGGCAGTGTTATAGTGATTATTTGATTACCAGCCTAAATATTTCATGATTATTTGATTACCAGCCTAAATATTTCATGATTATTTGATTACCAGCCTAAATATTTCGTGATTATTTGATAATCTAGGACTGTATTTTTTATTATTTGATTATCTTTTAAAAAAAAATTAATGATTATGTGATTACTTGGACACCCCCATGAGGGGCCTCTCAAATTAAACTGGCTAACTGCTAAGCTGTATGTGTTTCCATGGTAATTTGTTTTTCTTTATACCATTGTATTTTGTATCTGTAGTGTTATTTTAGTGTTCATATTTTTTATTCTTGTTATATGTTATATTTCTATGTTGTTATAATTTTAATTTTCACAAGCCTGTTTACCATTTACACAATGCATATTTCATTTTCCTTATATTTTTTTTTATTTTTTTTTTCATATTAATATTCTGCTTGCAAGAGAAAAGAAACAAAAGAAACAAATCCTTTACTCTTTGGGCCGTCTCAAGTGGCATGAAAATTTTAATCTCAATCAATTTTGTTTTACGCTGTAAAATATACTCTTTAAACTTTCTTTTGATTAAATACTTTTATCCTTTACAATTAAAAAAGTGTTTTTCTATTAGGGAGGGGGGAGCATTGGGGAAGATTGGGTGAAAGTTAAGCATAGAATTTGATATCTTAAAAAATGCCAGATTAGACATACACCAATACCTGACATCTTTTAGTAAATTTGTCTTGTGGAATTGTTTTATGGTTTAATCCAAGGTTTGACAATTAATCAATTCAATCTAGAGACATCGCTATAATTGTGTTCTTTTGTTAAACTTTGTCTATTTTCTATGTCTCAAACGTAGTGTTCAATTGTTATTGTAGTTGTTTAGTTACGTTTCTTGAAATGTCTTTCTTTTTTTTTTAAACGTCTGTTATTTTGTGTGATTAATTTTTTTAATAGTCTAATACACATGGCATTGCAGACTTCCATCTTTTTGTCTTTGTTTCAGTTTTTCCGGAGTGTTATTGGAGCTCTAAATTTTTGTAATTTTAATTTTTGCATAATTTGATAAAATAACTGAATCAGTTTCTAATTTTTTCTATAGTTTATTAAAATTAATTAATTATATAATGTTCATTTCAAGGGAAATGAAAAGATATGATAAGTTCTTATAAATTTTTTGCTTCATATGTGCTTTGTTTTCCACAATTTAATGGTATTTTTTATAACTGAAGTTAAACCAAATCATATAAGAAAGCAATCATTTATTATACATACATGTATATTAAGCAAAATCATCATGACAATGAATTTTATTTGTGACTGCAGTTTGCTAGTCTTTTTCTTTGTTTAAAGGGAGACAATTTGTTTTTAAAAGTACTTATAAATGTAGAGTAAATCACTTTATAAATTGCATGTCTTGTTAATTGTCAAAGACATTTTGTTCACATAGTAGTTAATGGGGAGTAACTCACATAATATCTCTCCAGGGAGTTTACTCAGTTTTTTTTTGTGACTGCATTTTGCTAGATTTTAATTGTTAAAGGGAGATAATTTGTTCTTATAGTACAAGTACTTAATGGGGAGTAAGGCACATTTTAAAGCAAATGGGAGGTAACTCCAAGTTTTATTTGTGACTGCATTTTGCTCTTCTTTGTTTACTTTTTCAAGAGCCAATTTATAGCACTTAATGGGGAGTAACTTGCATTCTCATACATTTATTTTTAACTAGCTTGTTTCTTGTTTATTGTTAAAGGGAGACAAATTATTCCTATAGTACTTAATGGGAAGTAACTCGCCTAATAAACAGTTAAGGGAGATTACTTACAATTTCATTTGGTGTATGAATATGTTATTTGGAATTTATAGTTGACTCCATGTATAAAATAATTCACAACTAAATAAATAACTCTTGGAGGAATCAGTATGATTCTGAGTGTCTGGATTTGATGATATGTTTTTATTAACTCAAAATGTTTCTTGATAAATGCTCATTCTTTGGTAAGGAAGGGGGATTTTAGTAGGATTAAAATAATCTTGATCTTCAAATACATTAGCTAGTTAAATATTTATCAAACATGACTTACCAGAAATAATACTGTGATATAAATTTCGTATATAGTATTGTATGCAAATGAGTTATTAATTGGATGATGTAGAATCTGAGACTGTGATATTTAAAAAAAATAAATATTTAAATAAATTATATATTTTTACAGCTGTATTACCTTTTATGAGATAAATGCCACTGAAGATGAGACATTATAACATTACTGCTCAAGATTGGGCATAACAACAAATAATAGATATAAGAAAATGGGGTATGAGTGTCAATGAGACAACTCTCCATCCAAGTCACAATATGTAAAAGTAAACCATTATAGGCCTGTGCATTTATTATTGTGATTTTTTAAAAATGAACAAAAAAAAGCAACATATATTATAATTATGATTTCAGGAAAATCTGTATCGGATATCAGAATGCGAGTTCTTATTATTGCCATCCTCATTCGTTTCCATTCTTAGCGATAATAAAAACCTTGCATAATTTCTGAACTTACAGTATTCCTAGTGGATATCCTAATACATGTACCCAGAAATTCTGGTTTACATAGGATTATTGTAACAAAGAAAAGAATATAATTTTACCACTTTTATTGGAAAAATAAAATCTCTAAAACATGAAAATAACATTTACATAGTAACAAATACATTATCAAAAATAAAGATTATCGTAACACAATTTTTTTTTAGCTGATATGTCTGCAATATTTGAGCTACGTCAAATTAAAATAGAAATCATATTTTTGCAAGATAGAAATCCTATTTCTGCAAGATAGAAATCCCATTTCTGCAAGATAAAAATCCTTTTTCTGCAAGATAGAAATGCTATTTCTGAAAGATAGAAAATCTATTTCTGAAAGATAGAAATCCTATTTCTGCAAGATTGGAGCTAGGTCAGATAGAAATCCTTTTTCTGCAAGATCAGACAAACTTGCCGCACGATAAGGCTTGGCGGTCGCCATCTTTTCCGCTTTGTTTGTCTGAGTCTCCGTGGCAATAGCTAATTAGCATAAATGGGCGGAGCATAACCCTATATGGGCGATAGGTGAATTGAGCTAGGTCAGATGTAAATCATATATGTTTGCAAGATCTGCTAATTTACTTCAGCTTGATAAAATCTCTATAAAGTCTGCAGCTCACTCATAAAAATTAAGTTGCATAGCATAAGGTCAATTTCTATTAGAACCAGCTCATTTAATCATTTTATATATTACAAGTAAGCAAAATCTTAATTGAGGACAGTGGGAGAAACTGTTCACTTGCAACTAAAGAACAGTTACAGACAAAACACGGTCAGAACATTAATGCATACATAATCCCTTCTCCTCAGTGCAAGATTTTAGACTGTTGCAGCTATTTTCAAAGCAAAATGCATCTGTGATAAAAGAATAGATGAGTTCTTACAGGGGTTTACAGAACAGTGAATAATGGAAAAAAAAGAGAAAAATTTATTGGTAAAACGGTAAATATAGGGAAGAAAGACTGGCTAAAACCTAGAGAAGGGAGGAAGGCTAAAAAAAGGATAATAATCTGTAGAAAATATGAAAAGAGACAATTACCTAAAATATTAGAGAATGCAGAAATAATAAACCCTCCAAAAATCCTAATCCTAGTCAGTACGATTGAATTGTCAATACATAAAAACGAGAGGTCTTAGACCACATAAAAAATCTAAAGATCAATAAATATCACAAATTATTATGAAAACATTCTATTTCACAAATTATCACATATAATTTAATAAATATATTATCAATAATTAATTTATACCCCTATGGGTTTATGAAAACAACACAAGTAGCTTACATATAAACATAGAATAACAATATGATTTTAAAAAAATGAATACTTATGTAGGTGGGGATTGATTGATTGATTGACATTTAATGTCACTCTCAACACTATAGTGCTATATTGTGGGGATAAGTTTTTCATTGGCGTTGGAAGATGGAATGCTAAGAGAGAACCACTGACCATAGGAAGGAAAACTGAAAATCTGAGTAAATTAAGATTAGTGTCAATTCGCCTGCTTCATGTGGGACTCTAACTCACAACCTCAGTTATGACTGGACTATGCATGTTAGTGATACAGTTTAATGGACTACTAAGGCAACAAAGGCCCTGCAAATGCAGATGTGGAGAACCCTCTTCAATGCCAATGATTTTTAATGAATAGAACAGCAAGCTGCATAATATATGAATAAAAAACAAGTTATAATTTTCAGCAGTTTCCATGATCTTAAATACATATCTTATTATTTTATTATGCAAAGATTTATTACTTTTATAAATTTAGAAACACATCCTGTCATCTTCAACCTCCTTATACATCAGGGGTGATTTTAGCCATTTTCAACCAAGGAGAAAGAGGGTTCCAACTATATGTTCCCATTCAAATGCATTGATCATCCAAAAAATCCAGGACCCCACCCCTTTGGATTCACAACTGTTAATAGTGTAATACATGTACTGTATTGTTTCCAGAATCTATTTTAATTTTTAATTCTTCTGTATCTACCAATGTCTCACAAAGAGCTATAATGAGTACACTGACACAGGTTATTTAGTGTTAAGCAGCATAATTTTTAAAGTTGTTCCCCTTATACAATAGATTGCAAATTTAGACATTTTTTATTGCTTAATTATTTCTTTTGTAAAATATATTGATGAAATATCTAATTAAAAAAATTAAAATATATTAAAAAAAAAGGCACACACATTGAGAATCTAATTCCTAATGTAGCAGATTTATCCATATAATTTCTACATTGCCCTTTATGAAACTTATAATTTAGATATATCTCTGTAAGTGTAATCTTTTATTGTATTAACAATTCTATCATGGTCAATATGTCCTATTCAAAGCATTATTCAAAAAATAATGTCTAGTGAAAGGTTTTAAAAGCCCAAGAGGTTTGAAGCATAGACTCCTTAAAACAATAATGTCTTATTTAAGGTTAAAGCCCATTGAGGAGTCAAAAAACATCACCTTCAACAAAATTATGCTAGAAATCCTATAAAAAAGTGTTGAATTGAATCACATTACTACACAGACTTTTGACTTGTGTTTCTTCAAATATTTATTTTCTTCTTTCACTTCTGATATTTGTTTTTGTAAGTGACTAATTTCCTGTTCTGATTCGTTCTGAAGTCTTTTCTTCTCCTCTTCCATATCCAAAACAATTTTCTGTTTTTCAAGTTCTAAAATTTTGTTATTTTTATCTTCCTGTCTTTTCAGTGCCTTCTGTAATTCCTTATGATGAATCTAAAATAAAACAATGAAAGTTTGTCATTTTCTGGCATAGTTTAATTTTGATATCATTTATTTTGTGGGTATTCATTTTTGTGGATTGAGGCAAACTTGCATTTTATATGAATTTGGTTAAATATACTTACCACGAGTTACTATTATAAATATAGAATATGTTCCGCGTTTTAGTATGTTCCCAATCGCAAAAACATCGAGGAGACCGAGATCCAGTATGTTATGAAATCTACTCACTCGATTCAAGGTAAGATCAGTTTTATTTTTTGCGTTCAATTGAACGGATGTTCTCATCGTAATTTAATATATATTAGTATAACTCTTCAAAGTTCAACTTGCATTTTCGTGGATATTTGATTTTGTGGTTTTGTCAATCTCTGCATATTAAAACTATAGAAAACTATGTGTAATTCTTTAAACCTTTGAATTTGTGGTTCACCTGTACCCGCGAAAACCATGAAAATTGGTATCCAACGAATAATAATGACTCCACAGATTACATCAAGAATTATTTTTTTTCATTCAATAATGGCCAATATTTATAGCTATTTCAAGATTTTAAAATGCTCCATAAAGGAATTTGGACATCATTTAGCTCTAATTGGTAGGAAACCTCTTATCAAATTAATTAATTATTTTTTGGTATTTGAACATTGCTACCATTCTTGTTTATCTGAAGGTTTAAAAGTGGACCCTGGGTACATCCTTACCTATTTGGACCCTTCCTGTATATCTGAAATTTAAGTGGACCCTGTACAATGCCTTACCTGTTTGGACCATTCCTGTATATCTGAAGGTTTAAGTGGACCCTGTACACTTCCATCTCGTCGTATATATACTTCTCCAGCAGCTTCATACAGCTGTGTCAAGGTTTCTACCTTTTCTACTGTAATCTCTAACACTTTGTGATTATCTGTAAGTAAAAGCACTGACATGATCTGGATAGTATATTACACAAAGTAGATCGGGAAGAATCAAAATGACAATTAAGGAGGTAGACCTAGGTTAAGGGAAATAACTCTTAAAATCATCAGTACGTTTTTGTCAACCATTTTCAAAAGTATATTCTAAGCTTCTAGGTTACATAGATTATTTTCAATCTGTTTCAGGTAAATGCTTAAAATACATTGATGAACTTGACTTTTACAAACGCTTAACTGATTTAAAGAGTTATCTCCCTGAACCAAGGTCTACCCCCTTAAAATCTTTCCTTCTAAGAAAAATATACAGTACTGACAAAAAATGAAAAATGATACACTTTAAGAGTTAAATATAAAGAACAGTTCAGCAAACATTAAATAAATATTTATTTTTGTAAATATCAATTTTTCTTGGATTGAGAAAAACTTGTGTTTTTGTGGATATTTGATTTCGTGGTTTTGCTATCTCTGTTTACATTGTACAAAGCCTATATAAAATGTGTAATTCATTGAACCTTTGAATTCATGGTTTGCCTGTACCCACAAAACCCATAAAAATTAGTATCCAAGGAATAATTATAATGAATCCACAGTAAACAACCAGTGGCAGTACAATCCATAAGAAAAACTCACATTTTAGAGCACCACCTGTGTGATAAATAGGGATGAAGTCCACATGATAATTCTGTGGAAAGATGGCTGGTTTGATTGTCTTGACAGTTTGGTCTATTTTGATACGAATGTTGTCTTCTGTATGCTGATCACATTCTATTCCAACCACAGTACCTGAAAAAAATGCAGATTTTCCTAAAAACACAGAAAATAATCCCACAATTTTGCCCTTTTAACAAAATTGAAATAATAAGTGCACCCAATATAAATTTTTGAATTCGCAGTACTCTGGCACATCCTCTTTTTTTCTAATCCACCAATACATTTAGCTTACTACAAATGTATCAGGCCTTTAAAAATATCATAAACAAATTGGAAATTTCTCTAAAAGCTATGATCAGTTTTTAGAATTTTTTTATTTTTCATGTTTAAACTTTAATATTTTAGAACAAGATTTTTTAAAAGAGAGTTAATTATTTATTTATTTTTTAAATTATATGATAAATAGTAGTCCGAGATTACTCTGGCGTCCAACAGCTGTTTTGCCAGACAAGCTGGGGCCGTGCCCAGCTTGTCTGGCAAAACAGCCGTTGGACGTCAGAGTAATCTGGGACTAGATAAATAAATGGCTTAGAAGTTCTTGTATTCACAAATAGTCATGTTAATATTTCCCAAGCTATTTTATTTTCAACGGTCACCAAAAAGACGTTATTTCTGGGAGGTAATTGTTATAGATTTCTTAAAATAAAAAATTGTAAGATCAAATCACAGACAGAATTTGAAAAATGTTTAATATTTTGTTGTGTGTCTATATATGTACCTACCATTGTCTTTAACACCAATGTATAATGTCCCTCTCTGTGAACTGTTCAGAAACCCACATAAATACTTTGAAACATGATCCTTCAAATTTTTATTTATATAATGGTCACCTCCGCCAGCTTTAAATTCCTTATCCCTAGTTTCATTTCCAAGTGTTTCACCTTCCTCGTAGTGTTTTGTACTTCCTTGTCTGCCATCAACAATTTCATTCGAACTAAAATGAACAGTTTTTGATTTGCGAGCCCATCCTGCTTTTATCGGCACATTTTCAGAATCTTCAGAAATATGGGAGGCTAATATGACACCTTGTTTATGTTGTGAATGCGTATTTTCCATTTTAGTTTTTGTATCTGAATTTTTGTATTGTTCATGATAAATTTCTTGATTGGAATCAGATTTCATTCCAGCTTTGCTAACAACATCTGGCTTTTTGACACAAACTTTAATGATCTGATTCGGTTCAACAATGTGTAAAAACCCAAAGCTCAACTGAGAACGACTCTCCCATGAACCAAGCAAATTTAATGCCATGTCACGATCAATCTTTGACTGTAAATGAATGAATGCATATTTTGGTTTATTTTTCCTTCCCTTTAATTTAATGTCATGGAATTTCAGGCCTATTTTTAAATGATGCTTAAATAGGTCAAATAATTTTCTTTTCAGATCAGTTTTTGAAGCATCTTTTTTCAAGTTACCAATAAAGACAGCATACTCCTCCCCTGTCTCAGACTGGTCATCCATTTTATGTTTTTAGCTGTGATCTTGAGTGCTTTCTATTGAAACATCATGTCCTGTAAAAAAACAAAAACCTTTTCATTTGGTTAAAATTCTTTTACTTTTTTTCTGTTTTCTGTACTTAATATTTATAATATATCTTTTATCAGAAGTCATGAATTATTTTATCTGAAGTAGAACTTCAATATATATTTAACCAGTCATCAATAAAAAAGCTAGTCCCAAGTTCAGAATCTTTTCTACATGGTTGTCTATAAATATATCTTAGTCATGGGTGTTCTAATTTTTATTTCATAAATATTTCCTTTGCAGTTCATTAGTGGTCTCTGTTAAATTCATCCACAAATTGCCAAAACTGAGTTACATAAAAGGCTATTATTTGAACTTGGAATTATTTTTAATTATGAAATTTGCTTAAATTCTTGTTATTGAAATTTTTAATAAATTCCATGTTTATTTTGTACTATAATGTTCTGTGCTGCGCACAACACTTTCTATTACAAGGAAAATGGTATTTCCACTAGAATGTACTGTGCCGTGCACAACACTATCTAAGAGGGGGGATAGGACCTTTATAAGGACTCGGGGATTGGGTGTTTTTAAGCTCGGGATTTCAGGATTGACCCTTTCGGAATCTAGAAATTCTTTTTTCGACTTTAGGGACTTCGGGATTGCATGTTTTTAAGTCCGGGATTTCGGGATCTTGTGTTTTTAAGCCCGTGATTTCGGGATCAGGACCCCTCCTACCCCCTCTCATCTAACCAAAATACATTGTATGAAAGTGTTATGAACCGCTCAAAACATCACAATACCAAATTAACATGAAATTTATCAAAAAATTTAAACCCAAGAAATTATGCAAATTCTATAATTAAAAATAATTCCAAGTTCAAATAATAACCTGTTACATGTAAAGAATGATGCTTATTTATTGTTGAAGACAGTATCATACATTGTACCTGCCAACTGTCACTATTTGCGGGGAATTTCCCCAACAAAGGCTCAAAATTTTGTCCACAATTTAAAACAAAAACAATCAATTTTACCATAGGTATTGCATTGTAAAAGTATGAAGAAGCAATAAACAATATTAAAATAAATATGGAGGCTCCTTTAAAGGTTTTCTAGGACACTGAGAGTAATCTTGCACATAAAACCTCCATCATGTCCATGGACATTTTGAAATGATGGCAGGTATGCAGTATGGTAACATCTCTAGTTAACTGTTATATACAGCATTTTTTAGGGCTTAATGTATTTAAATAAGAAATAGTGTGTCAACACACTTCATTATCTCGTTTTATTATTTTTTTTCTTTTTCTGACTGTTGGTAATTTTTCACGAAAATATATCTTTTCCAAGGTTAACCTGCACATAAAAAGCAAGAAAACTCATCTGTTTTCTTTTTGCAAGTGAAAAAAGGAGAATAAAGTTGACAAATTATGTAAATCAGAAAATGTTTAAAAATGCTCAGAACTTTGAATCCTACTGACAACCTACCTTACAGGGATTAATTTTCAGGAAAATTATAAATAACCAGGCCATCTCTACTAACTTGCTTACTAAATCACAATAATGTGTGTAGCTTCTTTCAATTAACATCATTTGAGATTCACAAAACTTACAGTAATTACAGTATCTTTTAAATTACTGGAAATACATGTAAAGTTCATCATGGCAAATTTTTTTTTTCTTTATCAGGTCTTTTGCCGCTCTGTTTTGCAGTAGTGTCCAATTTTTTCAGTCACATCTGATCAGTCGATTTCAACTTCCTTTTGTGACTAATTTCAGTATCATCTTGTTGCAGTATAATCAATCTATATGTCTGGAAAAGAAAAAATCTATTATCACCTCTTTTTCTTTTTTTAAAGACAATCACTGAATGTAAATTCAGAAATTATTGCGTGCATAATTTATTTTTTACCAATTTTGTCATTGTAGACAAAAATGTGATTTTATTTTTTGCTTTATTGATTAACATCATGTTTAATTCATATAAAATGTCAAAATGCTTGTTTAAATTGTTGCGATTATAATCCTGTTGCAGTTTTTGCAATAAAAAAAACATCGCAATAATTTCTGAATTTACAGTAACTACTATAATAATATGTACAATGTTTTAAAAAGATTGAATTGCATACATACATGTATCAGCTATAAACAACAACACAAGTAATTATTGAAGGTTTTTGAATATAAATTTACACTACATGTATACAGTTGTAATAGATTCATTAATTTTATGCATTTTAACAAAATCAATATATGACATACATTTAAATATAGCCCATCTGCTATACCTTGGGGTTTCCATATTATTTAAGGTATTTCAAGTACACAGTACAATATGACAGGGCTGCCAAGTCTCGCGCATTTGTGAGACTCACGCTTGTTCATATTTTTTTAGTGGCATTTTCCTTTGATCTTCATGTATTGTTTTTCTCTTTGATCTTTTCAATTTTGGCCAAATCTCACACATTTGCTTCATGAAATGTTGGCAGAACTGTAGCCCATAACAACCCCCCTCCCCATTCTCCCCTGTTGAAGCCAACATTTTGTTTGAATAATTTTCTGTTAAAGTTGAGTATGATTGTATCAAGTTGAGGCAGTGTGCAGGTGAGCAAAGCAGTGGGAACCCAATGTGTTGTCAATTAGGATGTTCTGATCCCATATCACGCTTACACTTAACATGTATGTACGTCAGCAATTCTCGTTTTTTTTGTAATTTCCCATGTCTTGCTAGACTTAGTTCTTTCCTGTTTTCACGGCACAATATATTGACTTTTACATGTCATGCTTACAAAAAAATCAGCAATCTGATTATCTCGAAACCGCTTGTTTAACTCTGCTAAGTTTTTAAGTTATAATCAATAATCATGACGTCTGAATGGCGCTATTTCATGATATTTTTTGGGGGGTTTTGTTGTTGTTTGGTTTTTTTGGGGGGGTTTTCTGTGACGCATCTGCCCATTGGCTATCTTGATCTTGATAGGTTTACGGTGATACATCCAAGGATATTTTAAAAATACACCGTGCATGCGTCAAGTAATTTACTTTTAAGTGGGGCCCCCCTTACAATTTCGTTACAGGTTTTAGTTGGTTCTTGTACTGTCTGAAATTTGGTGAAAATATCCGGTGGTAGAAGGTTCCAATCTTTAATCGTATTTGGTATGGAACTGTATTTTAAAGTGTCGGTTTTCGATTGAAGTCTGAGGAAATGTTGACTAGCCTTACCGGACGCAATTACGACTGGACACAATTACGAACAATCTTTAATGTTTGCCCCCTTATATTATATTTATGCATGATAATTAATAAATGTTTCTATTAATAAAAAACACACTACATCAATACTTGTGTTTTCACGAAAAAAAAGTTTATGCGCACTTGGTTAATGTTGCAGACGACGAAAAATTAAGTTTGGTAAATGTCAAAATAATGACTCCCTCTCTTGGAAATTACATGAATAAAGCACACAAGCTAGTGCAAATTGCCTTCTTTTGTCATTATATAGATAGAAAAATATCTCCTGAATCTGTTCATATGTGTGATACCCTAAACTTGCCCAAATAATCCAAAAATTAACGTTTTCTCAGACTCGGGTGACCCTGAGCATTGTCAAAAGAAAATAGTATTTTTATTGAAAAGTCCCGAGAACTCTGAAAGTAAAGGTTAAATATAAATTAAAATCATAGGTTCACTAACTAAAAAGAGAATTCAGTGCTTCTTAGACGAAAGAACTTGCATAAAAACAAAAAATCCGAAATCCTTGATTACAGTTCTTATTTTCTTAGGAAATGTGTTTTAGATAAGATTAATCAAGGATTTGTATAGTGAGATATACAAATCCTTGGATTAATGTATGTTTCATAAATTTAGATCGTTGTCATTGATTTTTTTCTGCCAGATATATAAAGGGGGTCTCATTGGGGGGTTCCGATCCCGGATCCCGCTTACTGTTTTGTAAGATTCATGTATCCCGCTTACACTATGTACGTAAGCAATTCTCATTTTTTTGTCATTTCCCGGGTCCCGCAAGACCTCATTTCCCGTTTTCACGACACAATAATTTGACTTTCACGTGTCACGCTTACAAAAAATCGGCAATCCCGCGTCACGCTTAGACCCCAATGAGACCCACTATAAATATAGTGCCGTTCGTAATTGCGTCCATATTGGGTTTTGCCAGACCTATAAAACCAGGTCATGAAAATCTTACCAAAGTATCCCAACGTAAATAGAAAATTATTTGTGTTATGATTCAAAATGAAAAGCATTCATACATCTTTAATTCTATGGTACAAACAATTCAAGAAAAGTATTCTACAAAGAAAAAAAATAATTAAAGTTCAAAAATCGTTCGTCCAGTGAGGCTATGCATGTTCTTTGTTGTCCTTGATGCTATGTAGATTTTTTAAAGTGTTTTGCAAAAAATTTACAGCTCCAAAGTATTTCTTATAAGTTTAACCTTCTTAAACTGTCAAATGTGCAATTGCTTATCTTCAATCAAAGACTTGTATATCATCTAAATTAAAAGTAAAAGTTATTTTAGCAACAGTGAATCTGGTTACTAAATCATGTATTCAGCACAAGTAGTTTGCATGTAGAACAGGGAACCACATTTTGTGAAAAGGCTAAAAGATGTATCAACGTACTGACTTCGACTTTAAATATTAATTCAGAACACAACTGAACTGGCTTAAATTATTATGTTTATAGTCCATTTTTACAGATTTGATAACATTAAAAAGAGTCATTAGCCTGGAATCCTTGCGACGAAGACATGGTGTCAAACGCTTCTGATTAAGTCGGTCCAAAACAAAGTATCATAAACTTTGACTGTAACAACTAGTCATGACTATTATATAAATTAAAAAAAATAGAGTGAACAAATTCGGCCTATTATATTTTTTTATTATGATTTGCCATTATGAACGTATTTTAACATCAGTTATTTTAAAATGTTCACAAAATCTTCTCATAATGTATAACAGATGAATTATATCTAGCGAAAAAGTCAAATATACGGAAACGTACACTGAGAAATTATATGAGGGTTTGGATGGGGTTAAATGATTAAAGAATAATGCCCTCAAAAAATGAAGATTAGAGAAAAAAGGGGTTAATTTTTTGAAGATTAGAGAAAAAAGGGATGCAAATTAAATGTTTACAGAATAATAGACCCCCATCCAGACCCTCTTATATAGTTAATGAATTTTTGAAATGAGCTATTCAGTTGAAAAATGAGTAACAGACATTCATATAATTCCTACAAAATGCATAGTAAACATGGACTATTGTCGAGTTGTTCTGAAAATATGGAGAAATAAAACAAAACGGGGTTTTTTTTCTGAATTTTTACGGATTTGATTGATCCATTGTTGGTTACTTAACGTCCTGTGCATGGCAAACATTCATGCATGTTCAGAAGAATGTATGCAATTATGTTACTTCTCATTACAGATTCTTTGCTCGTTTTGGGGATAGAGGTTTCTATGATTCAGCGGTATGGATACACAATTGAATTTGTAGAACTGTATATACATGATATAGTAAATAAAGATACATCTTTAAAAATCAGAGGGCCTATACCGTGGCCAAAAGCAGTTATCATGAAAACGCGTGACAAGAAGAAGTACTAAACCGTCTGAATTTCAGAAAGCACAACTTTAGAAGGAGTCTAGACAAGCAACAGTTCTTAACTGGAAGATGTCCGCGTAAGCAGCGCCGGACTGTTACCTGACCTGGTTACTAGTTCACATTTGAAATCTATGATGGACAATATCATCATTCATGAAAGAGGTGTATACAATCCTTAAAGGGATTCCAACCATTCAAAGCGACAGGCCAAGACGAAGTTCTAGCTCATATCCTTAAACAGACAGCAGAATCACTAGCTCCGTATCTTTCCCGGATGTTTCAGCTTTCCCTTGACCAGGGTAAGATCCAAGATGAATGGCGCAAAGCGAACATCGTGCCAATCTTCAAGAAAGGAGAGAAACACCAACCCACAAATTACAGGCCTGTGTCATTGACATCTATTACAACAAATTATTCACAGCACAGTAATGGATCACTTTGATCGACACCACATTCTATGTGACGAACAACATGGTTTCAGAAGTCGCCGATTCTGTGAGACCCAATTAGACGTTACACTAAACCAGCTCACAAAAACATGGGCCAGGGGCACCAGACAGACAACATTCTACTGGACTTCTCAAAAGCCATTGACAAGGTACCACGCCTACGCTTGCTCTTGAAAATGTCACATTATGGGGTGAAAAGAACAACGTTGAGCTGGATATAGAACTTCCTGAGCATCAGAACCCAGTCAGCTATCCTAGAAGGAAATACATCTACCGCTTTGGATGTTCTACATGTTCTATCCGGAGTTCAACAACTTGAAGGGACAGTTTTATGTCCTCTCCTATTTCTGAAATATATCAACGATATGCCAGATTGTACATCTTCGGATGTAAGATTGTTTGCAGGCTGGTCCACAGGAAAATTAGAAATCCTGAGGATGCTGTAACTCTTCAGAGAGACCTCACTGCATTGGAAGAGTGGGAACACAAGTGGCAGATGTGTTTTCATCCATAAAAGTGCAATGTCATGAGGATATATAACAAACGTCACACCCTGCAAACAAATTACACCTTGCATGGACACCAACCAGAAGTTGTTGATAGGGAAAAATACCTTGGAGTTACCATTAGTCAAGACCTACAGTGATATAAACACATAAATAACACCATCGGAAAACGAAAAGCAACCAGGACCCTCGGTTTTCTCCGCAGGAACCGCCCCATCAAACCACACTGAGCAAAGACCTCGAACGGACACAGCGCAAAGCAGCACGGTTTATATATAACCAGTACACCGACACTTCCCCAGGATGTTTCACTGGAATATTAGACCAACTCCAGTGGAATACCCTACAGCAAAGACGAATGAACATACGACTTGTCCTTTGCTACAAGACTCAGAACCAACTGATGGAGATACAATCTATAACCAGCTACTAGTATCTACTATACACAGTTGGTGTGTTTTGTAAATGCGACTTTTTGTGTTTCTTTGGTTCTTATAACATGACTCTGTACTTTAAAATATCCCGTCAGTATGTTATTGTTCTATAATATGTCATTATGATATTGTATTATGAATTAGAAAATACGTTGAACTACAAACGTCAAAATTATTTAATCGCGTAGTGGAATGAATTATTTGTGGATCCTTATAAATTTTATGAGACTGTCAACAAAGTGAGAGGTTTAGCGCTATAAAACCAGGTTTAATCCACGATTTTCTACATTTGAAAATGCCTGTACCAAGTCAGGAATATGACAGTTCTTGTCCATTAGTTTTTGATGTGTTTTGTCGTTTGATTTTGCCATGTGATTATGTACTTTCCGATTGGATTTTCCTCTGAGTTCAGTATTTTTGTGATTTTACTTTCTGCTAAACTGGGGACAGCAGAACAAGGGGTGGCCATAAAATTAGAAAAATCAGGACAACAAAGGAAGTATACAACAACTCCTTTTTACCAAGCTCTATAAGAGACTTGAGCTTACTGCAAGACACAGTAGCAGCTGCAGCAATACTTGAAGAGTTCAGGGCCAGATTACCAGTGTACCCTGGACCCAGATGCAGCCTCACTAGACACCAGCTTGCCAAATTGTACAGTGTAAATAGTTTAAATTTCTGGACATTTTCAATTTTATTCATTGAAGAAGCCTGCTGTTTTACCGAGCGGAGTTATTAAAACACTCAAATATGAGGCCAACTTTTTAACGGAATGAGAAGAAGATCTACAAACTAAACACACAATTCTCAAACTTGTGGTTGTTCCTAAAACAGACAAAGGTGATTAGACTGTCGAAATAAGTGCTATTTGAGCTAGTTTACATAAAAAATACTTTTGATAATTTGTTCAGAATTCTTACCTATAGTACCCGAAGTCCTTTCGTTCATTTGACCTTAAAATAGACTGCTCGACTTATAAACCGGATTTTCTGTGCAGAATTTAGCTGATACTGGAAGATATATATAAATTAAAAAAAGGTGTACTCTTAATGGAACTTTGTAAATAAACATGCTACTGTCGAAGTTTCATAAAATTTTATGAAGTTTTGACGTCTTAATTAGAAATCACGAAGATCCGATTGCATCGAAATGGTAACGTAAAAACTGAATGTATTTCTAAATTTGCTTATTTTGTCTATATTGATCATAAACATGCTTCTGTCGAAGTTTCCGGAACTTGCATGCGCGTTTGGCTGGCCTAGTTATTACCGATGACCTCACCAATGTCAATAACACTTCCCTGCGAAATGTGTTGTCCAGAGGTCCGAAATATCGCGATCCATCAATCGGAAACACAACTTCAAAATACTGATAAATTCAGTGAAGGGTCAAGCCAGGTAATGGGTTAAATACAAGAAAGAAGACGTATATACTATTTACGAATGGATACAAATCAGAACTATGAAACTGAATGGGTCTATCAAACCCATGCTACATCAATCTTTAAAGACACAAATGTTGAGTGACTTGCATCTAGAAATTGACAATGAGGGTCGGTTGAAAACAAAACTTTACAAAAAAAGAGATGATTTTAGCTTTCCCATTGTTAACTTTCCACTTTTATGTAGCAACATGCCAGCAGCGCCTGCATACAGAGTACATATCTCCCAATTGATACGATATTGCCGGGTTTGTATTGTCTATCATGATTTCCTTAATAGAGAGTTACTGGTCACGAGGAACCTATTTAACCAGAAGTTCAAAATGATGAAGTTGAAATTATCCCTTCGGAAGTTTTACGGACTCCATCACGAGTTGGTTGACCGTTATGAAATAACCGTTTAGCAGATGACAGCGGATGTGTTCCTGATATCGTTATTACAATCTCTAAATCTATTTAGGATAAAAGTTTTCATGTCAAAGTTATACCTATATAAACCAGTGACCAAACTGAAACTAGATTCAGTATTAGAACCAAGAAAACTTCTCATTAAGAATATTAGATTATAGCTCGAATACTTTATCAGCAATGCTATAAATATTAGTAACCAAACAGTTGATTTAATCAATGCACCACCAAATCAATGTTTTTGCGATTTATACTTTTATGTTCGTCCTTATTTAAAAGAATTATAAGAAGAACAGTAGACAATGGACTGTATTAATCAAACAAGACTATTGGCATTTGATTCTAACTGCCTGAGTATCATAAGTGCCAAGAAAAGATTCTCACAAACAAGACTTAATGATAGCAAGACTTCTCTTTTTGAAAATGATAGGAAGAGGCGAGACTTACTGAAAGAAAAGTGCTTGCTCGGACATTGCGCTTTAATCATGTTTAGTTTTATTTATCAGTGTAACCTATTTTTACTCTGATTTTTCTTAATTGTTCAATTCGAATTTTATTGCATGTCTTTGAATGTTTATGTCTCTGAAATAACATAGTGACCAGAGGTCAGCTCCTATGTTTGCCATGTATAGCACGAGTTTTATCAAAATAGTGTATGTCATTCCTTCAATTGTATAATTGTATGCAATTAGCATTCAATAAGAATTTATATATAAAAGTAAATTCACAAAAATACTGAACTCGAGGAAAATTCAAAACAGAAAGTCCCAAACAAATGTTTGTTGATGTGGTTCATAAATGTTTCTCTTTTTTTTTATATAGGTTTACTATAAAATTTTCAAATTGTTACTTGGTTTGAGAGTTGTTTCATTGGCACTAATACCACATCTTCTTTCTCTATAACCTACCTTAAAAACTTGATTGACCACTGAATCACGCAATTAAGTTCATGGTCAGGTGATTCTACCAGTTAGACAAATAGTAAGATGATTTGGTATAATGTCTCTTAGATGTGTTATAAAATACAGAAATTGATACAATTTACCTTCGTTCTTTCAAAACATGTACAATTACTCAAAAGTTGACAAATTTGATATGCCTATCGTCCCTCTTTAACAGTTTGTTAGATTTTTAGCATTTTTATTGTATTTTTACATCAATGCCTCAACTCAAGGAGACAGTTGAACGCATTTTTAACCATGACACATTCATTATGTCTAATCCCTAGTCTGCAATTATGGTTTTTCGTTGGTTTTTTTTTAGCTCTTTGACTAATTCAGCCCATGGTTGTGCTCCTTTGAATCGTACCACAATTTTTTCATCCAGGGTCTTTTTATCATATAATCGTTACTTTATGGTATACGTTTTGCTCAATGCTGAAAGCCAAATTGGTGATCGGTAATTGTATAAATAGAATTTACTATGGTGTTTTCATATTGAAAGTGTATTTTGAGAAAGTCCTTGTAAAGGCAACAGTAGTATACCGCTGTTCAAAAGTCATAAATCGATTAAGGGAAAACAAATCCGGGTTACAGACTAAAACTGAGGGAAACTCATCAAATATAAGAGTAAAACTGTTTCAACGGAACAACAGGCACACTAAAGTGCAACAATACAAACACCAACATACATAGAAACGGAGTATATGTTAACAACTGCCATATTTCTGACTTGTTTGAGGACATTTTAAGAAAACCTGGCTTTATTTCTAGCCAAACCTTCCGCTTATATGTCAATGTAAATATATCGCAATGTATTTCACTTCATGAAAGGAATACAGTACAAACATACACAAGAACACTCAGCACAAACTAACACATAAATGCATTATATAATAGTACGATGACAACATGTAAACCGCCGAATAACATCGTACATCATCCTTTAACGACAGCACAGGAATCAAAAAGTGACGCATTGTTGTGACGTATATATAATCTTGATTATACAATTTTATGAAACAAGATACCACAAATTTCCAATTATTTACACAATACTAGTCCAAATAATTATCATGAGTATGACGGTCTTGAAAGGCTACTAGTTTTTTTTAAATTAGTGCTGTGAAGACGTCATAATTATTTAATTAGACAAGCACAATATTTATCAACGGAAAATTGAAATTAATGGTTGTTCTTTGACTTTGACTTCCAGTCTTGTCGGTGCTGTTACTTAGGTCAAGTTTGATATTGACTTGAAAAGTCAAAGTTTTGCAAGATGTCTTCATTAAACAATTTTTTTTTCTGACATTGCTTTACATTTATGAATTGAATATATGAGGGACTCATCGTTGATGGATTTATGCACCAAAACAGATTTATAGAATGCAATAAATTCAGGATAAACATATCACTTTAAAGAATGGTAAATATTTTTAATGTATAATTACATAGTATGAATGTTTGTAAGCTCTTCTATGTTCCTAGTGTGAATGTTTGTATGGACTATGTACATGACTGTATGACGTATTTAGTATGAATGTTTGTTTCTAAAATTGGAAGAATAGGCAAAAGTACCTACAAAATACATTTTCATATATTAAACTCAGTTTAAGTTGGTATGTTTTAAGTAGTTTCATTTAGAGTCGGCACATATGTACAATTAACAACAAACACTAACTTGAGTAACCTTAATATTTTATGATTTTGGGAGAATAGGCAAAAGTACCTTCAAAATCATTTACAGTCGGCACATACATGTATGTACAATTAACAACAAACATTAACTTGAGTAAGCTTAATATTTTAAGTTTTTTTACATCTGACTTATAACATTAATACAAAACATTACTTTCAACAAAGTTTTATGTAAGACAAATACATTTCCATTCTCAATTTTAATTTACACATAAGCATAAAAAAATACTAGCACGCTTATTAACTTAATTCTAACTGGATTTCCGAATGAAATATCGGTCATGAATTGTGTACGGTTGCAAAACAGTATCCGTGCATTTACTCATTAACCGTGCAATCAAAGCTTTTCAAATTTTGATACGTTTTGTTCTGATTACAAAATGTAGGTCAAGTTCAATAATGACGTTTTTCACTTTCACCGTTCAGAAGTTATGGTTTTTGAAAGTTTGAAAAATGGCGTTTCCAGACTTGTCGGTGCTGTTACTTATAAACCGTTTAACCAAAGCTTTTTCAATTTTAATATCTTATTTCTTTTGAAAAAATGGAGGTCAAGTTTGATATTGACGATTAACACTTTCACCACACAGGAGTTGTGGTTCTATAAAGATTGCAAAATGGTGTTTCCAGTTGTCGTGTCCGTGCTTAACTGATTTTAAAACCATTTAACCAAAGCTTTTCAAATTTTAATTTGTTGTTACTAAAAACAAAACGAAGGTAAAGTTCAGTATTAATGATTGACACTTCTACCCTTCAGGAGTTATGGTCCTTGTGGTATTGAATAATGCAAGGACACAAAGTACTTAAAGATTTAACATCTTTTAATTGAAAAAAATGAAGAAAAACAGCACCATCTGTAAATGGGCAACTTTATTTATAATATATTAACAATTGTCTTATAAAATTAAAAGATTTTGCATTGAAAATTGTAAGCAGAATTCGAGTATAAAACACCAGTTTGAAGCCTCAAAAGAAAGTTCCTCAATACTGACTACATTCAAAATCTGAAAATTTTTAAAAGCTAGACACAAAAAAACTACTGCACACATGTACATTTTCAATTTTAGTACAAAATTTGAACATTTTATATTCAAATCTAAGTCCAATAATCATCATTGATCTAATATTTCAACATTGGCCCAATATTTAAACTTTCGTTTCAAAATAAATTCCAAAAGTAGTACCAGCTGAGTAGTTCACATAGTGTCTGTATAAAGGGTAGACAATTAGATGTCTTGTATTGCAATTTGATTCATTCTCTCCAAATCTGCTCAATTGTGGTCAAACATGAACTTGATGCTCAATTTCAACTTCAATTGCCAATGCTGAAAAGAAAGAAAATCATTACTACATGAAGTAATTTAAAATAAAATAAACCAAATATTTTGCACATTTACTATACAACCATTTTAAACAACTCATGAAAAGTAACATGCATCCAAATATTAACAGAAGAACCTAAAAACTCAATACTGTGTACTTAACATAGGCCTAAACCTACAAAAAAAGTGTCCAGCAAAGCAGTTTACCTTAACACTGTATATTGCATTAAGGCAGGAAACATAGTCCTAACCATGTTTACAACTTGCTTTATCTGCCTCTAAATTTCATATGTCAGTTGGTCAATTAACAGTCAGCTGTTCAGTATGCGATGTATTTATGAGATATTGGTCAGAACATTAACTACTCTTTAAGATCAAGGATGAAACTCTCAATTGATTAAACATGAACACCAAATCATGTCTGATAAAGCTGTTCTTCACATGAATTGATAACATGCATTTACAAACACAGTCAGAGGTAGACAATCTTCTTAATTTTCCTGTCTGAAACAACCCTATGATCATGATGATGGAATTAAAACATATTTAAACCCATAAAAACGTTTTCTGGCATAACATTAACATAAATTATCGTTGACAACTCCGAGGCAAAAACGCACTAGTAAACCATAACTACTAAGATTTTTGTCAAAAGGGAGACAAAAACAATAACATGCCTGAAGAACTCAGCTTTATACGACTTTCGATTACTTAGTATTTTAAACTGTAAGTATATTGACATTCGTTGCATTTTGATAAATAAAAATTGTTGTTGTTGCATAAAAACTTCAAATGAACAATATCTAAAATGTTGAAACTTGAAAAGGAACCTTCTTTATGAGGTAAAACATTTCACTGAAATTCACAAAATTTTAATAGAATTACTTGAGGTATCATATGAAAAGACTATAATTGAATTCCTACCAATTATAGACCAATATCTAGGGACAAGATATTCAAAAATATTTAAAATTGAAATGTTATCTTGTCTTTTGTAAGTTTTGCTGTAAAAAAATTTAAAATCCAGAGACAGCAGAACAGATTACCGTATAGACAATCTATAACTGTTTTGGATTTCATCCTCATATAATTTGAGCAATCAGAAAATGTATGTACCTGATTTTATTTCATTTTCAATTCTTTGATGAACAATTTTCACTTCCTCTTCAGATATTGTTTTGGCCAAAATTTCGCTTAGGTGATCTATATACAATCTTGCTGGTTTACTATATTGATCAAATCTTTTCAAAAGATCAGTGACAATATTGCACAAATCATTGAACCGTTTATCATCAAGTCTAAATGTTCGAGAGTGTTGTAGTTCATTCCTGGTGAGTCGTATGCGTTCAATATCATCTCCAATAGCTATGTCTGTAACCTGTTTATCTTGCCAAGATCCTCCCCATGGCCCAGGAGGACATCGTCGGTGGTTTGAATTACTTGGAACATGTTTATTAAGTTTCCTGTGCTCACTGTATAAGTAGGTTATATCACAATCGCTCCTTGCACATATGTTTGGTTTATCTTGTTTGAGTAAATCATATAAAGCATTGGCAAGAACATTCAGAACAATCATTCCCATCTTTGCAAAATTGAACTCCTCCTTGGTAAACTGAAAATATTTTAAAAGTTTAAAAAAGTTCTGTAAAATATGTTAATTGCAAAATAAAAATCCAAGATATTATTCAATAACTGATCACCTAGATTTGAATAAAACAATTTTGGAAATATCAGATTGATAGCAAACAGGATTTTCCTGCAGAAAACGGTATTTGCAGTCTGGATCCCTTAACAGGATCAAGTAAAAAGTTAAAATTGCGAAACCGGTTTGACCTGCGAGGTCAAACTCTGGTCAGTGGAGCAAGTATGGACACAAAATTTAAGCTGAAAACACCTCTGAATTAGGATTGTGATTGAATATTTGACACAGCATAGGTTTGTGACACAAAATGGATGTGGTTAAAGAACTGAATAATTAAACATGGCATTTTCCAATTAAGGTCTTATATCCAAAATCTAAGTCCATTGTTAGAATCAGCGTATCAAAAAGCACCAATAATTTTTTTTTTTTATGAAATCAAACAAAACTTTAATGTAGGATCCTTTTGGACCTCAATGTGGACCAAATTGATAAAGGCGACTATAATCCAAAATATCTCAATACATGGTTAGATTCAGTATTTCAAAGAACCCCATAAATTAAATTTTTGTTGAATCAAACAAAGTTTTATTTTGGACCCTAATTTGGACCAACTTTACAACTGGTTCCGAATATCTTAAATTCAAATACAGGTTCAGATTCAGCATTTGAAAGAACCATACATATACTTTGATGTATGTTGAAATGAAACACAGTTTAATCTTATTCATGTAATTTTCTGTTCATATAAAAAAAATCAAATAAATAGTTCTCACAAATTAGAAATGATGTGTTATATATCTATTTTCAATTCATAACCAATAATATAATACCCATGGCTAAAATATTGTTTAAATCAGAATATCAAAGAGCCCCAAGTATTCATTTTTGATAATTTGACAAAGTTTAATTTAGGACCCTTTGGACCTCAATGTGATATTATCTAATTTATAATTAAAATTAATAAAGATTCTGCATGTCAAAGAAACCTATATATATATATATATATATACTATATCTATATTAAATTTATGTTGAAATTAAACTCATTTTAATTTTGTACCTGATTTGGACCAATTGAAACCTTGGACAAAAGTTAGAAAACTAAATTTATGTTTATTGATAAACAATATGAGTTTAGTTTTTAAAAGAGTTCACTTCATCAAAAAGAAATATATATAACATTCAGAAAACTAGTTTTTACAGAATAACAAACAAAACTACCACAAAATTCTTCAAACAATTTACCACAGAAAAGAAAAAAAATCCAAAATTTTATAGATCATTAATACAATGGCTTTTAAAAATCTCCAAGATGGCGAAAGACACTCATACTACCTTAAATTGGTGAATTCGTTACATACCCCTGTTGAACTGCCTGTTCTATTTGGCCCTTCAGAGACACTTGAAAATGCTTCCATACCACTTTGAAGATTGAGATGCACCTAAAAAATATATACATTAATTTAATTAATATATCAGTCATAACAGAATAAAGAGATTTTGATTCTTTTATTATTTTAGGCTTACATATTGACAATTATTGGCATACATTTGCAAAATAAACGAACATAATGCCACCATTTCTTTAAAAATCAATAAGAAGGGGAAACAGCTAGGTCACTTCAAATTTTGAGCAACATGTATTTAAGAGTTCCAATTTTTATTTCAACATTATAATCAATTATTCCAAGTTTTACCCCAGATTTTTGAACACAGTTGAAATTGTTAAAATTCGTCCATACAACAAATATAGTTGACCTATTGCATATAGTATTTGAAAAAAAGACCAAAACTGAAAAACTTAACTTTGACCACAGAACCATGAACATGATGTCAATTGCAAGGTCAGATGGCACCTGCCAACTAGATATGTATACCTTACAATCATTCCATACACCAAATAAAGAAAACCTATTGCAAACCGTATAAGAAAAACAGACCAAAACATAAAAACTTAACACTAATCAATGAACCGTGAAAATGAAATCAAGGTCAAATGAAACCTGCACGACTGACATATAGATCATAAAATATCCCTTACACCAAATATAGTTGACCTATTGCATATAGTATTAGAAAAAAAGACCAAAACTCAAAAACTTAACTATAACCACTGAACCATGAAAACAAAGTCAAGGTCAGATGGCACCTGCCAATTGGACATGTACCTTAAAGTCCTTCAATACACAGAATATACTAGACCTATCGCTTATAGTATGCAAGATATGGACTTAACCACAAAAACTTAACCTTTTTCACTGACCCATGGAATGATGTCTAGGTCAAGTGAAAACTGTCTGACCGGCATGAGGACCTTGCAAGGTATGTTCATAACAAATATAGTTATCCTATAACTAATAATAAGAAAGAATTTAACATTACTATGTTCAGTATGAAAATATTTAAAATATGATTTACAATTATTCCATCAGTCTCAAATAGCCTTTTACCTTTGTAGAAAATGTTTGACTTTTCCTAGTGGTTTCTGTTTTAGGATCTGTTTCTGGAACATCTTCAAAAGGCATCTGGGGCAACTAAAATGATATTCAAAACAGTAACAATTATCATTTTATCAAATTATTAACAAATCTGTAAAGGACATTTCTAGTTAAAAATCTTAAACAATTATGGATTTATACCACAATAAACATGATATGATCATCAAAAACCAATGATGGTGGTTGTTGAGTACATGGAAGAAGTCAGAAAATGATAATATAAAAACCTGGCATTTTATATGCAGATGTGACACATAAATGTTCATTTAAAATTTTCCAGATCTCAGATTATTTTCTAATTTTCATTGACTGTCATAAAGACAATAACAATCAAAACCAAGGAGTAAAAAAGGACTCATAAAACCAAAGGACATTTACATCAACAGTTATAAATAAGAAATAAGAAATAAGAAACAACACGAACTCCACAAAAATCATTGAATGTTTATGGACGATAAATTAATTCTTGATTATTTCTTAAAATTTTAATAAACAGTAGAGAATATGAAAAAATTAAATGATAATCTTAGCATATGAAAAATAATAAAGTATTAGAGGATGGGGCTTTTTCATATCTCTGACTACAATCAATGGTCTATTCTGAACACTTCTTCAAAACTAATTAAACATTTGATTAATTAAATAAAATCAAAAATCACATTTTTTACTCTTCTTGCATACGAATCAAGTATGCTACTTGATAGAGATAACACATTTCTAGCGATTGTTATACAAGTAAGAGATATAGCAAGCTATAAAATCTGGTTTAATCCACCATTATCTAGATAAGAAAATGTCTGTAACAAGTTAGGAATATGACAGTTTTTATCCATTCGTTTGGTGTGTTTGAGCTTTTGATTTTTCAATTTGAAAATGAACATTCTGTTTTGAATTTTTCGCGGTGTTCAGTATTTTTGTTACTTAACTTTTTACAAACAAATTTGTTTATTAAGAAATGTTAACTATGTTAATATAACATTATTATGATTATGAAAACAAAATGAGCAAACCTGTTGTTGGGAGAATAGCCAGAACAGATTATATTAAGTTCATATAAAGCTTTTACAATAATGTACAACAGTAAAGCGAAAATCAATATTTTTATGAGTTTATTTTAGTATTAATCAAAATATAGCTCTTCACGAAATTACTAAATAAAAGAGCTACATTGTAACCACAAGAACACATAAATGTATCGTACGTAAGAATTGATTCAAATTGAAAAATCAGATGAAATCTTATTTTTCTTTTTTCGTATTTTCTATTGTTTTATTGAATGTATCATGCATTTACAAATAATTTAATTTTCACAAGTAAACACTGGCGATTTCAAATCATTCTTATTTAAAAACAACAGTTCTCTTTTATAACATTCCCTATCAATGAAATAAATTTTTGTAAAAAAAAAACACAGGCTGGAATAACTAACAGTTACTATGTGTGTTAAATTCATAAAACGTTTTATTGAACCATATAAGTTCGAACAAGGCATTTGTTATAGATTACATGTCTAAAAACAACTTTGTGTTTGTAGTTTTAAGTGGAGTACTGTATATTTTTATGGCGGATTTAAAGGTTTTTTTAGAGAGCCCGGGCTCCCCTTTTGTGAGAAAAATTTGATTGCTTGTATAGGGAATCACTGAAGCATGACTTGAACCGGTCCCCTCTTATAAAATTTCTGGATCCCCCACTGGGTTTCCTAAAGATAACTCCAATGAGTGCAACTTCAGAAAAATAGCACTGTTCACCTAAAATTTTGTGCTGATTGTCAATTAGTTTCTTGTATAGTGTTTTGTAAACCGGTGTTAAACTGTTGATTGGTTTATTTCAAGGGTCTTACATTTAAATCCAAACCTTATCTAAAAGATTAACTTACAGAAAGGTTTTGTCTCTGTGGATCTGACCATTCATCAGTATAACTATGTGTAGTTCTACAGATGCCACAATAATATATTTCAGTCTGCTCTTCACTAAACTCTTTGAATCCTGTCACAGACTTTGGTTTTGTTAGGCTACATTCCCACTTTTTCTCAAATTTGACATTTGACATCTTAAATCTTGTATCTATTATCTGGACTATTTCCTCTGTCACAAAGTTAGCAATATAATTGTACAACCCTCTTTCTATTTGTTTCCCAAACTGCAAAACCTGAATTTGAATAATATTCAGACCTTTCATTACCAGTAACTTTCTTAATTTTGGTGTCTTCTGTAACTCAAAGACAGCAGATCCTCGGAAAAGAGCAATTTGTCTTTTCTGTTCTTTTGTAGCAACTTCAGCAACGTCATATTCCCTGCACAATGAGGCAATCAAATGATTCATCAGATATGGTGGCAAAAACTTAAACTTAAAACATAACCAGGTAGATTTTTCACAGGTATTTTCTGTCACATTAAACAGCTGATAAATGTCATATTCAGGTTCTGCTTTAATCATACAAGGTACATAATAGCATTGTTTTTCACCAGGACCATCTTTATTGGATATGGTTGGACGTATGATGATATCAAATTTTTCCATTACTTTCAGGATATGGTCCTTATGTTTGTACAAAACGTTTTGTTCTTTTTTTAACATTTCCTCTATTACTTCCCTGTGTAATTTCCCTCTACTGTAAAAATCCTCCCATCGGCTTTGATTCCTGATACTTACATCTCGGAACTTCTTTGCTGTTACAATGCACTTAAACACATCAGACAACCATTGTGTATCTAAAATAATGTAATCTGGAAGATCCTCAAAATAAATTAAAGCTCTGATTTCATGGTGGAATTTCAAATATAATATTAGTTCCTCATCTTTCAATGGCTCTGGTGATCTAGAAGAAATCTGTGTTAGTTCCTGCAAGGTTATAATTGGTAACTCATTCTTCTTTTCTTGAAGAAGCTTTTCCAGCTGAATAAATTTTAATGGATAGTTTTCATTCCATGTTCTCATATTTCTTGCTAACTTTAAGATGCTTTGTCGTATTTGCTGGAAAACACTGTTATCGTCCTCTGTATTAGAAATGAAAACTGCGTCCCTTATATGCTGACGCTGATCGTCAGTCATATTTGCAGTATACTTTAAAAGGTTTTCTTTGCATGCTTCTTCAAACTAAAAAAAGAATAATTGTTTGGTACATTTGAACTAAACAAACAGAAATATTTGCTTTTGCTTAGTATCTTCACCTGCAAAATTTAAAAATTAAAGAACCTTTATGGTGCGAGCTTCCATACCCACAACCCTACACAAGGGCAAAATCTTATAATAAAATTAAGCCACAAGTTTTGTATTGACTCTGAGATATGAATCTTTTCAGATAATATTTCAGGCAGTAATATAGTTTATAAAGTAAAACCTTGATATTAGATCTAGTGACAAAATATCTATACGGACTTTCCTCTATGTCCATAATTCCAAGTAATGTTACATCCAAAAATGCAGTATTCATTTTTTGTCTCTGTTTTAATAGCTTTGACCTTTAACTTTGACATAGTCAACATTAATAAGGATCTTACCTTCGTTATATGAGAACGTATATCTAAAAAAAACTTATCTACAAAATGTAAAACATTTGAGTCAGCATCTAAAACAAAACTGACGAAAAAGACTGACTAACAGACAAGTTTTGTCACAACCCTTGCGTTGCATTTTAACTCATAGTGGTGTATATTATTTAGTGGTGAACATCTTGAATTGTATGGTAGGCAGATTCGTGTGGCATAATTATCAGAGAGGACACTCCTATAAAAGAGGAGCAAAATATACCAGATGGACAGTCAAACTCATAGATCGAAAATAAACTGACAACGTCATAGCTAAAAAAGAAAAAAGACAAAGACAAACAGACAAATCATAGTACACAAGCCACAACATAGAAAACGTAAGACTAACCAACACCAACCCAACCAAACACTTGGGGTGATATCAGGTGTTCCGAAAGGATAAGCAGATCCTGCTCCACATGTGGCACATGTTGTGTTGCTTATATTATTACAAACCCGGTAAATAGTCTTATTCCGTAAGTCACATTCCAGAAAAGGTAAAGGGATTGTAGTTAAGACATAAAGAACAGGAATCTGATGTTCAGTAGTTTTCGTTTGTTGATATGGATCATAAGTGTTTCTCGTTTCTCGTTTTTTATATAGATAAGCCCGTTGGCTTTCCTGTTTGAATGGTTTTACACTAGTAATTATTTTGGGACCCTTGATAGCTTGCTGTTTGGTGTGAGCCAAGGCTCCTTGTTGAAGACCACACTTTGACCTATAATGGTTTACTTTTATAAGTTGTGACTTGGATGGACAGTTGTCTCATTGGCACTCATACCACATTTTCTTATATCTATATCCGATATCATCTGTGAAATAAATGTATTTAATAACGGTCAACTAACTTGAAAACAAGTGTCGTCCTAATCGGCATAATAGTTTCAGACAATAACATTTTTATTTGATGTTTTGGCAGAATTTATTTCAAATATTAGCTATTTTTTTTATCTTGGATTTCAAGATCATCAAACTTTGATTCAGGCATATTTTCAATTAATCTGTCAAACAGTTTCAAAGAAAAAAAATCGTATGTATCTAAAGAAGATTTCTTATTGCTGAGTGTCGAGTTGGTAGCTATGAAAGTCGAATTAATATTTAAATGCAAAAGGGAAGCAGATTAATGGAATACAGATGACGGACGATAGTCGAAAAACGTAAAGAAATGACTAAAGCCAATCATGGTTAATAGAAATTTGATTTGAAGATGTACATTTTCAATACCTTTCTTGACTCAGATGTCAAAGCATCTTTCCAAGTGCCAACAATAACTACAGGTGGATCAATATCATCTGATGTTGTCTTGTTGACATTAGATTTATTTCTGTCCTCTTCCAGTCTACTGTAACAATGTATCGAGTTCATCCATAATTGGAATAAATCTGCAAGATGATATCACAAGGATTTTACATTAATTGAGTATTTCATTAAATGTAATGAATTTTTTCAGTTATATGTATGTAAGACGATAACATATTTACATTAACAGCAATAAGAAGACAATGTGAAGTATTGTAAGTTCATATTTTCGCATAAATTTACAATGATTGCAACTATAGCCAAGATAACACATTATAAATACAATGTTAATTATCATATGTAAATATTAAGGGTATGTTTTTCATGATAAATATTAATCAAATTTAGTTTCTGCTTGGAATAATAGGGCCCATCTTGTGTCATGGTGTGGTCTGTCATTCAATAAAATTTTAACTTTATTTTAAAATAAGAAGGAGATGTGGTATGATTGCCAATAGAAAACTATCCACAAAAAAAACGAGTTGAAATAAACACCTTTAGTTCAGTATACGCACTTCATCAATGAACTAAAGGTAGACTTTTTTCTCCAAACCAAAAATCAATAACTTTAGTTAAAGATATACACACAGGAACGGAAACAATTTTACTGCATCCAAACAGCACTATTTCTATATTCTAATACTTTTTTGTCACCTTCTCTTTAGACAATATGAAACAATGTTATCACGAATATGATAGCATCATTACCTTGAGCCTCTTTGTCATCAGCCTCATTAAGTTTTGTAACAACAAGATAAATTGCATCTGGAGACAAAAAAGTTTGATGTGTGTGATAAAACTCTTCATCTCCTGCAAAATCCCATAACAATAATGTGGCATACTCCTCTTTGTCATGTAAATCTACCGCAGATTTTAACATATTTTTAATATCACTATGTGCTTGTTCTAAAGATAAGTTTGAATTTGGTTGTTGACCGTGAGATGAATCAGCAACACAATGTGTAACCTGAGTTTCAGCGCCTGTAGGATGATTAACTGGAGAATCACCAAAGCGTTTTGCTGATGTGTTGTTCTTAAAGGCTTTGTTGGCTGTTGCTTCTCCAAATGACTCGACAGTTCCTTTGCCCTGACTACTAAGTGATTCCTCATAAGGTTTTAACAGTCTGACACACAGTTCAGTTGCTTTATGTTTGCCTATGATTAGAAAATACAGTATTAAGAATACGTTGTTTTTCATATTTTGTATTTAAACAGGAGGTATTAGCTAAATGTTGATAGGACATCCAGGGAAGGTACTGGCACATTATTGTAAACACTTTTAATTTCAATTTCAATTATAAATCAACAGTACAGAAGAAAAAAATCACACCCCTTATAGATGAAATTTGAAAATAAGTTCCTTCCTTGTGCTAAATGATTCCATAAAACAACTGTTTTGCCAATTTGCATTTAGTATCTCAAAAATAAACATATACCAATTAACCATGAAAATGAGATAAAGGTTAAACAAACCCTGCAGAAAAAAAAAACAATTTATCACGATCATTCCACCAAAAATATTGTTGACATGTTGCTTTCAGTATCTAAAACAACGAAAACAAACCAGAAACTAATCGGTCAACTGACTATACAGAGGTAAGATAAACCTACCAGGCAGATATATACACATTACATTTTTCGAGTGATTTTATCGGGATTTTTCGAGTGTGAGCACTTTTTTTTCGAGTGATTATGAACAAAAGTGTAAACAAACAGACTTCATTTCTAACAAGACGTGATATAGACGCTTGAGTTGAATGTACAAAGTTATATTATTTTAATAGTACTTGATGTAGAAAGATATTACTAATCGTTAAAAAAAAGTTAAAATAAGCCATAAAATGCTTTAATTCCAGAATACATAATAAAGCCATTTTTGTACGCATAACACTGATATTGTTTAAGGAAATGCATACATGGAATCTATATATCCTCAGATATACAGACACTTTACAAAAATTCTTGTTTATCCATTGAAAACGACATTTTAAGACTAAATTCATTTTTTTTATTATCGGTTTTTTTCGAGAGCAGTCCGGGCTTTTTCGAGTGTGTCCGATTTTTTTCGAGTGATTATACAAATTTCCTATAGCTTAAAATGCTATTTGTCAGTGTATTCACGTTTAAAAACAATGAACAAAGGTTCAAATTAAGTACGTTTCCAGGCATGAACCAATGCATTCGTTTTATAATGGTGTTCTAACATTTACATGTTAAAAGCATTCGTCTATTTGTACATGTATATTGTTGTTTGTCATTTCTTATGACTTACAAGTACAGTATACACTTGTGATGTCATCAATATTTTGTAAGCATAGACAATTTGGTTTAAGGTGTACATACAGATAGTTTGTATTCCTAATGAGCTATTCATTGCATTGTTGCGTATGTATAAAATCTAATTCAAATGTTTTTTGTCAATTAGAATAGTAATGGGACGAATTAAGTGTGTCTGTATTTGTTTTTCTTTCTTCATTTTTTCTCCATGGATTTTTTTTTGTCTTGGGGCAGGGGGGAGGCCTCCATTCGTAGAATGTGTTTTATTACATAGCATTTTTCTGAATTTTCTTTGCTGTCCACTACTAAGGTTTCTTAGTTTTGTATTTTCTATTTACGTTTTGTAATAGACAGCTGAGCCAGGGTGGTATGATACACCTGCCACGTTTTTAAAGTTCGTTTAGAACTCTAATGCATGGTTGTGTCTTATTTTCTATTTCTTGCATGAATAGAAATTTATCGTACCACACTACAAGGAGTGTGCTATGAAATAGCCCGGTACGAAAATCTGCGTTAATGTGATCATCATAAGACGATATCACGGCATTTTCACAGGCTATTCGGTTGATGACCAATCAAAGGTAACGACGATGTACATTTCGTGTGCAAAATACTAAAACAACGATTCGCGGAATTTTTAATTTAACTAAATGAGAATGTTGACCATATTACGACAACTAGGTTTTATAACTTGTGAGAATGGGATATCGCTGAATTTCAACTCTCATTATAAAATTCAAATAATAATAATAAACTCGCCAAAGAAAATACATTAAGCTCAACTGGCCCAAAAAGGTCAAGTGAGATTTTCTCATCACTTGGTGTTCGTCGTGGTATGTCGTCGTCGTCCGTTAATTTTTACAAAAATCTTCTCCTTTGAATGTACTTGACTAAGTTCATTATAGATAGAGATAACTGTAAACAGCAATAATTTTCAGTTAAGTAAGGTCTACAAACAAGTCAATATCACCGGCAAAACAGAGAATTGTGTCATGAATTCTATTTTTGTCTTTAATGTTGAAGAGTGTCCTTTGTTTAAAATGCACTGTAGCAAGGTGAGTGACACAGTCTCTATATATTATACTTTAGCTTTTTCTAATAAAATCCCATAAATCGGAAACGTAAAATCTAAAATTTATAAAATCCAAAAGGGAGGAAACCACAATAGACAGAAAATTCACCGAATTTTCATGTAAATCGATTACAGAGTTTGTGAGTTTTTGTCCGACATGCTGACAATGAACGGATGGACAACGGGTTACCATGATACGTTCCGTATAAAAACTCCATGGTTCAACACGAAATTTTTTATTTACTTTGACAACAAAAGTACCATTGAATGAAGTTGAAAAGATTATAATTCCCCTTTACTATGTTGTAAAGACTTTTAAAACGAATGTCGATGCAATAATTTCCTATTTTATACTGGAAAGTTGTGGTTAAACGTTTCCCGAACAGAAAATTTGCATTAAATTCAAAAAGGTTAATTTTGATCAATGTAGTAATATGTTTGTGTGATTAATTGAGAACACATGATATTTCCATTCATTAAATTACAGGTATAAACTAGAAAAGTCATTGTTTAAAGTCTAGAAAACCATTTTTTTTAATCGATTTTTTTGTAAAAAAAAACCGGACCATTTGTTTAAAAACCCGGACGATTTCACAGTTACTCTCGAAAAAGCCCGGACATTTTGGTTAACTACAAGGAAATTGTGCTTCTTTGTTGGAGTAAATATGTATAGTTTTCAATATAAGATGGGTAGTAATGTAAAAAACTATTATAATTACGAAATAGAAGTTGAATGAACTTATCGCAAGCTTTATCACTCGAAAAAGCCCGAACTACACTCGACAAAAATGGACCAAATCACTCGAAAAACCACGATCCTAGCCGGACACTATACCTAGCGTGCTATTGCATATAGTTACTAGAAAAACAGACAAAAATCCCAAAAAACTATTGGTGTATAGCTCAAAGTCAGTTGAATCCTGTCTGATAGACATCTAGACCATAGACCAAATGTATATATCCTATTACTTTTAATGAGTCAGAATTTCACTAAAGAATGCACACGGTGAAATGTCTAGCCTGTTTTACTTATCATTAAGTTTATGTTGAAAGTCTGTAATATGACGGTTTACTACAAGTATCACATACATGTTACATAATCTATGTTCTATGACCATGATGTCACGGGCAGACGAATTATGCCAGACACACATGTACACCTTACTATCAATTCATACACTTGCTTAACAGATTAAACGATAAAATGTTAACATTGACAAATAAACCATCAATGTCATAAAAATTCTACCAGACATACTTCGAAATATATAGTTGACCTATTGCTTATAGTATGTATCTGAGAAATATTTACACCAACAAAAAACCAACTTAAAATATGATTATACAAAATCCAAGTATTAGAACAGTTTTTGACCCTTTTTCCTATACGGTTATGACCTCAACCCCCAAAATCAACTGACCATTTTTGTTTTTTGTATGGAACCTTGTTGAAAAAATGTATACAGACCCATAGAATTTTCCTCAAGTTTTTGTTTAGAAACCAGAAAATTCTTCTATTTTGGCACAAAATTGTCACCTTATTTCTAACGGGTTTGGTTCATGGCCCCTTAAATCAATCCCAACATTCCTTTTATTGAGGTTTGGATTCTTGGGGTACAAGACATTAATGATATTAAACTTTTAGCATATGAATTTCATATAAAAATATGCAACAAGAAATAAGTATGTGAGAGTGCTTACAATGCAATGTTCAATATATAATGTAAAGGACAAAATTCTCTAAAAAATATTGAACGCCAGTGTTTTTAATTTTTTTCTAAAACATAACTTAATGACTAATTCCTTAAAATTGTTGCTAGTTGAACAATATTAGCTATCCTTCCAGTTTTCTATTAAGTGTTTTGAGAATGTGTTTGACTTTTTCTCGTCTTTTATTATCTGCAAATCGTTTTCAGTTTACCTCTACTTGTGAGTTTTAAAAACAAGAAATTTGCGAGTTCTAACAATGCAATTTCCTATAAAATTTACATTTCCAAGCTAAATACCTCCTTTAAATATTTTTTAATCAGGGTTTGAAGCCATAAAACTTTGCTCAGTGCTGGGAGCACAAAAATCATGATCGAAACATGAAGTTGAGCATTTTGATTGGTTGATTTTGGAGTATGAGTACACACAACTGACTCGAAAGTTTTATGACTTCAAGGCCAGGACTTGTTTCAAAATAAAATAATTTTTTGACATGAGTTCATGAATTTCCTACATGAAATGTAGATTTGTTGAATTGATTAGTTATAGATAAGGCCGTTACAACTCTCAATGGAATTGCTTCATATTTTTCCAAGTTTTGGGCCTTATAAAGCCGATCATACGGTATAATGTTCTCATTGTTGATGGCCGTATGGTTGCCTATAATTGCTTATATCCACCTCCTTTAAACTTTGGTTGATAGTTGTCTCATTGGCAATCATATCATATCTCCTTGTTTTTATATTGAGTGCTTTCAATGCAATTATCGATACAATATTTACTCATATTATCTGCACTGATTTCCAAACTTATCTGAGACAAGGCTGATGTTCATTTAAAAAATCTAGCAAAAAATGTACGTGTGATATTTTTCTATATTTCTATGCCTTCTACAGTAACATTGCACTGAGGACAAACAAGCATGGCTAATGGTAAAATGTAAAAAAAAGTTCCATGAATGTAAGATGTGCCAATCCGAATACATCAGCACAGCAAATTTCATTGACTGACATAAGCGATACCTTATAACAAACTTGTACATGTAATATGCAAAATATAAAGACAACAGATTATGATCTAGAGAGCCGGTCAAACAATCTCCACAGAAATGAGATTTGTCAATGTTAATACAACTGCAAACCTAATTTCATTGGCTAACTTCAAATGGTTCCCCTTATACTAGCTTTAAAACAAACTGTAATAGTTTGTTGAAGTTTTTGGCGTTGATCACGCCACACGTCAGTCTAGCGTTTAAGACTTCGTAAAATTTTGGTAAATCTATTACCTCTTAGACCCCTTGAACTTTGAACTAAGTGACTTCAACATCAATTGAAATTTTCACTCTTAGGCATATATATATATGTTACAGGCATTTTCTAAATTTAGGCATTTTGTTAAATGACTGAATTTTCAGGCAATTTTCAAAATGCTTAACCTTGACAGGCATTATACAAAATGACTAAAAATACCTAATCATTTTGTAAAATGACTGAAATTTGTAAGCAAAATTCCACAAATTGCCTGTTGTGTTTCAGGCAATTTGTAGAAGGAGGATACCATTGAGATGCATATGGCAAAAGTTGACAAAATCACAATATTTTGCATAGAAAATAACTAAAGGTTCGGTAGAACTAATTTATTCGCCAAAAACCAGATCAGAAGTTTTTTATGCCTTATGATATGTTCTTTTTAGTGAAACTACATTAAGTACGTACTCACTCTGTATTTCAAATATCAAAAGTGAATTTTTGATTATTTTGTCAAAATGACAAAAAGACAAATTGTTCTGTCAATAGAACAAAATTATCAATCACTTTTTTTTTTAAAAATATAGATTCAAAATATTGAAGTAAAACATATAGAGTAGAGAAAAAATCGTTTTTAATTGACCGATTGCTGTTTTTTTTTGCTTTCAGTAGCAAATATGTCATGTATTTTTTAAAACGTGAAAAATTTGGTTATGATTCTACAGTAGATTGACCTTGACAAAGGACAGAAATTTAGACTGTAGCTTGCAATTGAAATGAAAGTATTTTGGATAGGAACAAAAAATTCCCCTGCAGAACAGCCAGAGTTCTCAAAGGGTTGTCCGACCATCTTAAGATGTCAGGGCTGATAGATTTTAACCTGATGAAATTTTTAACCCCCATGTCAGATTTGATCTAAATGCATTAGATTTAGAGATATATTAGGCCAACAACTGTATTTTACCCATATGTTCTATTTATAGCCATGTTGGCCATTTTTTGTGGCAATCGAAGATAAAATGGAGATATTTTTTAAACAAGATACTCTAATGATGATTGTGGCCAAGTTTGGTTAAATTTTACCTAGTAGTTCCATAGGAGAACATGTTGACACATTCCCATTTTCCTTTTTCAATTTTATTGTAATAGTTAACAGACAAAGATGGAAAACAGACTTGACTCCTTTGGCTAGGAGAGCTGAAAAACGGCAAAGAAAAGAAAAATTACAATGCTTTGAAAGAAGCGTTTCCTGCTAAAGAGGGATCACCCGCCATGGGCAGATCTGCTAATGAGTTCCGTTAAAGCTATAAGTAAAAAGATGCGGATAAAAGAATCAGGATAATACCTTGATTTTTTTTTTGGAACATATGAAAAATAAGATATGCATGTGTGACGTGTGTGCTTATTGAAAACCTTATGTTGCCTAACGTTAAGTATTTTATATGTAAAGGTAATGAAAGAGCTAAAAGTCTGATGATCCAGATTTCTCGGAGATTCGGATTTTACGCCAAACAATATATTTGCAAAAAATGAAGACAACTATTGTGTACAATTCTGTCGTGCAAACATTTTGAGAAATTTTTAAAAAAATTGTCAAGTTCTGTGCTTGTGTGAATTGTAATAATTCAGTAAAATATATTCTTTATTATTCAAGCTCTACTTTTTTAATTCAGTAATTATCATAAATAAAACAGCTCTGGCGTTCAAAGCTTTCAACTGTTTTTCTTGATATTTTATTCTATAAAATAATTTCAGGCATTTATGTATAATGACTGAATCTTGTAGCCATTTTACAAAATGCCTAAATTTAGAAAATGCCTAAATTTAGAAAATGCCTGTAACATATATATAAGTAAGTATTCAACAGATGGGGCAGTATGCGCAATTGTTTCTCCATAGGCGGTAATGGTAACGTTTTTCTTCTGTAGCTCAGCCCATATCGTGAACTTGTATATGTATGATGGCTTGTTTCGAAGCTGAGACATTTTTACATATGTGGTTAAATTTTCGGGGTACGAAGTGTGATTCATTTTTCCGTAAGTTAGAATACCCCGAAAATCCTTTTGTGATGCGGCTCTTCATGGTAAAAAAAAGTCCCTTTTTTTCACACAATAATTTCTTTGAAAATTGAATACTTTGAATACGTATAATAACTCCATAGTTTTAACACATTTATTCTAAGGTCCTATACTTTCCAGATCAACACAAATGATTAAACTCAGTCACTTGTTAAAAATTGAAACATGTCTAATATCACTACACAGAAATTGTTTGCTTACAAACAACTTTTGTGTTCCTCAATCGGAGGCGCATTAGGGATATTGTCCCAGATATAGTCTAAGAAAATTTTTCCAAATTTCACTTTATTTATACATTTGTAGGGAGTGTGATCCTGATGCATGGAAGCTTTTCTTCAAATAAAATTTTAAGCAATTTTTGTCAATTTGAGTCCCATCATTCTTAATAAAAATTATTTCAAAAGAAAAACCTGGCAAAACAAGTTCCTAACTTGTATTCAATATAAATGTTGAAGCCCACATGACATCAATTTTATATACGGTATACCTGCATTTTATCGTTATAAAAATATGTCATACATACTTTTACTTGTTCGAGAGTTAACTTGGATCTTTATTCATTATCTGATTTTCACTCATTTAATTACTTAGATCTTCAAGTGAAATTTAAAAAGTCAACTTAACCTAAAGAGTGATTAACTTTTGATTCTGGTCAACATCTACATTACTTGTAAGTGTTTGTAATATTTTGTGAATAAAGTGGTAGGCCTTAAATATGAAACATGAAGAAAAAAATTGAGTTCATATATTTAAAGTATTTCTGAAGAATGAAATAGTTTTTTATTAAGGTTTATAAATCATACCTCCTAATTTGTTCCATATGCCTTCATCTGTGTTTGCTTTACATTTAATTCTATGAATTTCAATTCCATTTGTACTGGGTACATCTCCATGGCTTATTCCTTCTCCGAACAATCTCTTAAGCAATGAAGTTTTCCCTACACCCTTCATTCCAACAATAACCAAACGAATGTCCCTTTTCTTCTCAGAGCCAGACCTAAGTAATTCAAGGTACAAAGGAACTGACTTTTTGTCAGCCATTAATTCTATTTCAGTTGGAATAAAATGATCTACAACGAAATAATTTCTAACGATTAAGAGATATTTTTTATCAATAATTAAGAAGATTTATAAGGCCAACTAAAATTAATTAGTAGATTTTCATCCAAATGAAAAAAATGGGGCGGCTGGGAGGATTTTTTTTCTTATGAAACCCTATTGTGACGTGTTCTTCATATATGCAAGTGTAATAATAAGCTTATATCATGTATATACAGGTATAAAGAATCGTACATAATTTTTTCAAATCTCAAATAAAAATCTGATTAGCATTCCAGTGGTGTATCCAGGGGTTGGAACCCTTTTTTTGGACGATCAATGCATTTGAATGGGGACATATAGTTGGACACCCCCTTTTTTAAAATGGCTGGATCTGCCCCTGCAACCACTGTTCTACAAGTATTTGCTGATTTAGAAACCTATTGTTAGTAAACAGCGAAAACATACAGAAGTGCTTTCTTCAGTTGAAATCCCTTTACCAAATTTAATGCTCTTTCCAAGCAATGTTTTTTTTATGGTATCCGGTCGTTCCGGCCCCAAAGCGATCCGGCCCAAGTCAATCCGGCCCCAAGTTGATCCGTCCCAAGTCGATCCGGCCCCATAATAAATGATAAGGAACAAACTGTATAGACTTTTTTTTTAGTATAAATGGAATTTGTAAAAAGTATCAATGATGGATGACATCAGGTAAGTGTGAATATATTTGGAGTACCAGTAAGATGAAATATTCTAAGTCGAGACGAAAATGGTTGTGATTGTATATTTTTTTTCAGGTAACATCAGAGTCTTCTATAACACTTGTTGATGTTTTGTTTTGTAATATCGAATATAGTCAATATTTTGAATACTTGTGAGTAGATAAAAAAAAAAGTTATATGAGTATCCATTATTCTTTTTTGCAAGATAATAACAAAACAATTACACTGAATGCACATTCTCAGAAAGGATTTGGCAAATAAAACAACATTTCTCAATTTGAGGAATAGTCTTGTTTACTAATTTATGCAGACATGCGCCGAAACGGCTCTGGGGCACCACCCACAATCTTATAGTAACAAAACACTTTATTTCATTATTATAAAATTAAAAATATTATTTTCAATGCATTTTAACAATAAAATATGAAACATTAGATTACTTTTTTACAACAATGATACCATGACAACATCAACTGTTTACACTAAACAAGTATCGCGACCCGGGAAAATTTAAAGAAGCTATCCATCGACAATCTCCGCAAACTAGCTACAGATCTGAATATAAACACCACTAAAGTAAAAACATATGATTTAGTAGGTAGTTTACTGGTCCACAATTTCGCAGAAACAAGTTTAACTCCGGTTCGAGCCGTGTCTGAAGCTACATATTTTAAAAAATCATATTAGTGATGAACATTGGAATGGGATGAAGTTTAATCCTACATAAGGGAATATTAATAGTCTTTCAACAGAAACAGTAGAATCTGTCAATATTTAAAAAAAATCACATTAATGATGAACATTGGAATGGGAAGAAGTTTAATCCTACATGACATTAGATAACATAATATAAATGCAGCAGTATATAAATGTATGCGACACGTTTTAAAATATTGTGGAAACCATCGTACAACATGTATACCAGTACAGGAAAATTATTCGTTCTATTTATGCGCACAGCTCATAGTTAAATCATAAGTTATTCAATATAAAGTAGATTATGAGGCGGCAAAAGAAGTTTTCAACTTAATGATCGCCGCAATAATCCAGGTAGAATCCAGGTACAAACATAGGTCCAGGAGCTAGCGGGAAAGAGAATCTACTTAAGAACTTCAAACAAAAACAAAGTGTGTATGTATCAGCCTGGGGATCGGCTTGTACCGTTGTGTATGTAACTATTTGTTATAACACAGGATGAAAGACTTGTTAAGATCACAGTCAATTGAAAGAAATTAATAATTTAATACTGGTGATTAATGTTGATGCCTGTTGATTGTTCTAAATTCCGTCATATTTTTTTAAATATAATTATACCCAATAGTTTAGAAAACTTGTAGTGAAAACATTTTGTTTTACGGTACACCTTTTACATTATAATAAAATTCATAAACATTTATGAATTACAATTAATATATATCTTTATTTTTATTCCTAATAAATACTTTTTTTATTGGGGCCGGATCGACGTGGGGCCGGATCGACGTGGGGCCGGATCGACGTGGGGCCGGATCGACATGAAAGCTTTTTCATCTTTATAAAAGGAAAAAAATATGCATTGGTTTGCAACACAAGAATTTTGAGTACAGAATAAAATGAAAACTCAAACTGTTTTGAACTATTAGGGTTTGTGATTGTATGATTCGTCTTGAATAAAATAATGATAAAACATGAACTTAATAAATAATTAGAAGTTGTTTAATGACTCTATAAAGGGTATTGGGACAGAAGGTGTTTGCTGTTTGTCAACAATACACAATAGCCATGAGTAAATCTGTATGTTTGCCTACTTTTTGAACTCAATATACTGTCATAAATCTAATAAGTTCATGCTTGTGTCAATTTTGTTTAATCCAGTTTTGTTTTTGTACCAATGTGTTCCACGATTTTTGCTCTTTGGATATAATTCACAGCCAAACATTCCTGCCACAAAGTCATTTTATCAATTAAAGATATTAACGCAATAACGGTTTCCTAATCACAGAAATGTGTGTCATGTCGCGATTTGTGTTCTTAGACACAGCGTATTACTTGTAACCCGATTATTTCATGCCCTGTAGAATTATCGTAATCAATCTCTATTCTCGGAAGATATTGGTAGAGAATTTTGTCATCATAGAGCTGCAGAATCATTTATGAATACTCGAAGAAACACAGGCACTTGTTTCTATCCATTGGAAGACCCACTATCAACGTATATTTAAAAAACAAATCCGGAAATCGTAAATTTTTTAAAATAAAAAAATTCGGGGCGTGACAATTTCAGAGGGGCGGGCGGGGATGAACAGGGGCGGATCCAGCCATTTTAAAAAGGGGGTTCCCAACCCAGAGTAAAGGGGGGGGATTCCAACTATATGCTACCATTTAAATGCATTGATCGTCCAAAAAAAGGGGGTTTCAACCCCCGAACCCCCCCCCCCCCCCTGGATCCGCCAATAATGAAAATCTATCAATTAATTTTAATTAGCCTAAAAGTATTTAATATAAATTATATTCATAAAAATATTTAAACAAATTTAAAAAAAATTAAAAACCAATTGTTCAGAGAACAATTGAAGGTCTTTCCATCAAAACAATGTATTTTGATATGAACAGTTGTGAAACTAAGTTTAAAATGTCATTTCAATCGTCAAATGATAGCTCCTAGTAAGCTGATTCCAAAAATATATTGTTTCCATACATTTTTTTTAAATAAGGGAGATAATTTGTTACTTCCGGTTTGAAAAATGTTACTTCCGATTATATTTGAATATTTACTTGACACTGATTCCAAAAATATCTGGTTCTATATACTTTTATATTAATAAAGTACAAAAAAATAGCTATTTCCGGTTTACAAAAGGTCACTTCCGGTTGTTTTTTACAAGGTTAAATGGTTTGATATCTTTTTCTAAAAGTTGTATATCTTTATCATGTATACATATAGAATAAAAGCAAAGGTCAAAATCTAGAACGTCAAATTAAGCTATGACCTTGAGATCAATTTCAAGGTCATAAACCAAGGACCTCAAATCAAAAGACCATAGGTCTTTATTATATTTAGTTAATGAGTTATATCACCAAACGCGTATTTTTAAATACAAGAGGGGAGAAAACTCCCTTTTACATTCAACGTACGCTTGCAATCAAAATTTACATCTTACGACATGTCGCAACTAACAATTTAGTAAAAATAATTTGTTGATATCTTATACAGTCTTTGGATATAAGTGAAAATAAGCCAAATTCAAATATTAGAATATGACCTTGACCTTTGACCTTGACCTAATTTTCATTTTTTGGGACCAAGGACCTCAAATCAAAAGATCCTAGGTCTCTATCACTTATGATTTATAAGATAGAAATTCATATCACTTATATCAGATGCATAAGGGGAAATAACTCTCATATGGAGCGGTCATATCACTTCAGTCAAAATGGGACAAATCATGCGAAGGATATAACGAGCAATTTTGTAAAATAAATTTGTCATAATCTTTTACGGTTGCGAAGGAGATGCGCTAACAAGGAAAACAGTGTTTGGGGAGATAACTCCTACAAAGAAAAGTATTCGTTTACGCAGGGTAAATTTCAAAAGCGCATAAACTGTTCGATATCATATACCAAATATCTAAGCGACATATTGCGAAACAAATGTTTATCGCAAGAACAAAATTAGGCGGAAGAAAAAAAAAAAAAAAAAAAAATAATCAGAAGAAAAACAATAGGTCTTTCCACAGAAAAGTGGAAAGACCTAATAATACAGTTATATTTTCATAGAGAAAACATATAATGATATAGATATATATCCATAATTAAAACTAACACTTTATCAATTGTGTGCGTCTAAAGAGCTTTTCTTTGATTTCCTTCATCAGGAACGCTGGAACTTTATCATTTTAAATCACGGATGCATAACAACTGAACTCATGATCTTAATGATCGAAAGGGACTTAAAAGAAATCGCCAAAGTATAAGTTAACTTTTCTTGAGGTAGTTGTAAACTTTGTGTCTTTTTTTTATATATAGATATGACCGTTGGTTTTCCCGTTTGAATGGTTTTACAATAGTAATGTTTGGGGCCCTTTACAGCTTACTGATAAGTGTAAGCCAGAGCTCCGTTTTGAAGACCTAAAGAGGTTTACTTTATTTATGAATTATGACTTGGATGGAGAGTTGTGTCATTGGCACTCATGCCACATCTTCTTATATCTATATCTCGAAAAGTGAGTTATTGATTTATCTTTGTCTTTCTTTCAGTAGAGCATATCCAAATTGATTTGTGTTAAAATCTTTAGGATAAATTAGCTAGAGATCTTTTCTGTATCGTGAGCCCTTAAAAAGTAGACTGTTCTCTGAAAGCTTTTCGTCAGACAAAAACTATATTCAGGATATTGGTTTCTTTTAGATTACCAAACAACTTTAAATAATTTAACACTACAAGCAGTTGTCTTATTTTCACAATGCCAATTTTACAATTTTTCAATGAGAAGTACTCAAATGTACACGAAGAATCTTTTGTTGATTAGTGCTGGGGTAATCAACCGTGATTATAACTATATTTTGGTATTGCACAAGGTCATGTTTTTCTCTGACAATAAATGACGTTTCTACAATAAATCCAGTGACTGGTGGATGTTAACCGATCGTTCTCTTAATTTTTTCTAAAGGATTTTTGTCATTTGGGCTTTGGATAATCTGTCAGTAACTACGAGTTCTCTCACATCGACACTTTGTATATTTTTTTTTTTTTTTTTTGTGGACGGATGTATAAATTCCCTGCCAAAATGGTCTGTGCTTTTGTTTTTAGTTTTTCTGCTTTGCGTCAATCTGAAGAATTGGGCTCTTTTCAATAGTTCATTTTAGTTTGTTCTTATGTTGTACTGTTCCCAGGTAAAGGAGAAGGTCGCAAAAATTATTCATATATCTATCCAAAGTCACGAGTCTATAGTTCAGTGGTTGTCGTTGGTTCATTTCTGTCGTATTTGATTTTCGTGAATTGTTTTGTTATAAATTAAGCCGTTGAAGGTACGTCCATTTTGGTGGTTAGTTGTCTGCTAATTTTTATATAAACAATTGCCGTACTTTTATAATCACTTTTAACCATCTTATTATGTAAAATTTAGAAGGGGAATGGGCCAAAAAGACAACAACCCGACCATAGAGCAGACAACACGTGTATGTTTACTAAGTGGTGTTCAAATGTACACGAAAAACTTTAAGGTAGGGAGTACTTGTTGACATCATTTGTGATTACAGTTTGTTCCAATTGTTTGATAGCAGGTGAAAAGTATTAATTTATGTATGTGGCTAAAAGTACATTTTTAATATGCTCAATGATTTTAAAATTGAAGTGTCTGATAATCTCTGAAAGTTTTTTTTTAACAAAAATTATTGTTTTAAAAAAATACTATAATATAACATAGAATAACCCACACAACGTTTCTGCAAGACTTGAAGAAAGTAATCATTTTTTTTTGTTTTTTCCCTATCGATTTGATGAATTTTGAACAGCGGTATACTTCTGTTGCCTTTATTTGAATGAAAAAAGTTCAAATGTGACTATCCAGTACTTTTTTCATATGGAAATGTTTACCTGGAGGTTTCATTTCTTTAACCTTTTCGGCGTCTGTTTCATGCTTGTACTTTTCTTTATAGCCCTTCCGCAATATGTGTTTACTAGAATAACAGAAACTTTTTCATTATTCCTTAAGATTTCCTGAACATGTATACACCTTTTCTTCTTGTATAAATTCACACTTTTTTGTGGTATTTATGCACACTTTTATTCTTGTATATGTGCACACTTTTCCTATATCTAGATCATTTTGTGTTATCATGGAATCTGAATTAAGATTTATTTTACTTGATCGCGATTGTAGAATTTAATAAATAATTTAAGTTTGCTTATATGTTTTGTAGTGATAATTTCCTGTTTGTCAATTTTGTGAGGCAAAAAAAGATAGCTGCAAAAGATTCTGTAATTAAAACGAAACGCTAAAATAAGATGGTGTACTATGTATTCAATAAACAGGAGATAGCAAAGCAATGGAGGTAAAAACAATAGAGTATGTTCTAATATAATAAAACGCCAATTATTTGTAAGAATATTCAATTACTCAGAAAACAGGTTGATCAGCGATCGATATGAAAATATAACACAGTACATATATAGAAAGAATGTGTCACCGGAAACTTCGTGTCAATTTAAAGGAGCTAGAGTATTTAGTTTCTCACAAAATAAAACGAAAACTTAATTCGATTACCATATGGACTAAAAAACTAAATGAAAGAAGCCCTTCTACAGGTCGGGAACACTACCTTATATGGCAATGCATAAATTAGCATATTTATGTTCTCGCACATGGAATTGTCTATTTACGTGACGCAATTCATTTTTACCTTGGTTATTGACCAATCCACTAAATGAGTAACAATGCATGATGCACTACTATGTGATTACACTCAAACAAGAACACGTGTTATTTACTGAAATACAACACATTTTTTCGTGCAATGCAGGATTTACAATTTTGCTTACTTTTTCATTTTTTGTATCATCATTTATAGTTCGTGATAAAAAGTATTTGTTCCATGCTCAGATTAACGAAGAGTTGTTTCTATGCGAAGAAACAAGTGTTTGAATTAACCGATATATAGCCATAGATATTTTTGGTGATGACACGGAGATTTAATGTATTCGTCCACCAGACAGCAACAAAACAACAGTGATAAACACAATTACAAATAAGACAAACTTAGTTTAGTAGATTACGTCTTGGATGGAAATTAAGAGATCTCATTTGGCACTCATACCTTATATATTCTTCTTTCTATATACAAAGCACGTTTTCAGAAAACTTAAAAGGTATTATAGCATCCAATATGATCCACAGGATAAAGATGATTTGAGATATTGCACATACGTCAATAGGACAGCAACCGAACGATAAAAATACCCCTCAGTCTGAGGTCACGATATTTTGGGATAAAATATGCAACCGACGGACTTTATCAATGGATAAAACTATACAAAATATGTTAAGCTATTTACCGTACAAAATTGAGAATTGAAATGGGGAATGAGTCAAAGAGACAATAGCCGAATGCCACCAATGGGTCTTCAATACAGCGAGAATAACGTAGAAGTCCTTTAGCCGGCACACATATGTATACTAGTTTTCGAATTATACACAAGAAACTATTATTAAATTAAGTCAAGACTATCAAAGGCCAGCGGCTGCTGACTTGGAACAGGCGCAAACATGCAGCAAGGTTGAACATGTTTTTGAGATCTTAACCCTCCCCCTATACATATATTCAATGTAGTAAAAACAAATACACAGCAATATGAACAGTAAAACTTATTTTAAAAGAAGTCCGAGTCAGAATAGGTAACAAAAGAAACTAAACAAAATAACAACAATACAGAAATTTATTAAGGACTACTAGCAGTTACTTACATGCCAGCTCCAGACCTCAATAACAGCCGATTTCATTGAGTGTGTAATGAAAGGTAAAATCCTTGGTTAGATTGCGTGTTAGCTGAACCGTAAAGTCGTTATTATGTAAGGTATACTACCCTTCTTTCGAATTAGTTTAGACTTACAGACATGTAAATTGGCTATAATCGGACTTGTCTACTCTTAAAAGATGGCAGTTTATCTAGCCTACAATCGGCTGTAAACTAATTGAAAGATTATGTTTTCATCACTCGAATATCAAGCAAAATTCCTACCCACTTTTATAACACTTATTTTAACATACTGAATATTATGATGTTCTTACTTATAGTTCAGGTCCTGATACAAATTTTACACATCAAGTACAGATAGAATTGTTTTTGTGCCAGTTTTCTTGTTTTCGAGGCAGAAATGTTTTTAATTACATTATACATGTTTAAAGAGCTAAAAACATTACGTTCTAGATTGGTCACTCCATCTGAAATTTCACTGTTTCACGCCGTGAAATAAGTGCAGAGGTACAATACATAACTATGAAACAAACCTGTTCAACTACTCTTACAAGGCGAAAAAAAAAGTCGATTTGTGAAGCCCGTAAACAATACATTTTTAATCTGAGCATACAAATTAAAGATTATGTTATATATATTTCAATAAACATATTCCCAGAACAAAAACATTTATTTTGATGATCCCAGACACTATAATTTTCACTTTTCCACTAATTCCACGTGTACTCAAGTGATAATACACTCGTAGTAGCCCACAATTCATTGTAGTTCGTCGAGTCGATTGGTCAGTTTTTCAAGGCCATCATTGGCCTGGTGTTTTGGAAATTACTATGCAAATATATTCTGACGTCAGGAAATCTAGAGTTCTCGACCTGTTCTACAGATAAGGGGTATAACTATATGTTTATATAGTACTGAGTTGATTAAAGCACCCTCATATACCCAAACAACCCCTCATTGTAACTGAGCACGAAACATATCACCAGATTCCTACGTTCAAAGATTCATAATTTCTACAAAAGTCAACATATAACAAAGAGGCTCTCAAGAGCCTGAATCGCTCACCTGTTATATATTTTCATCAATGATTATTTTTGCTTTTTAATATATATTAATGAGTTGCTTTTTAAATGTTCATTGTATCTTTCATATTTACTTCAAAAGCATCTTACCCATATGTTCCATTTTAGCCATAGTGTCTATGTTTCTTGACGAACAAGGAAAAAAATACAAAATTTTCAATTAAGAAGATTTTTAAAGTTACAAAACTTAAACACCTTGTGTAAAATTGTCCTTAGAGATCAATTACTCCTTAAGGAGTCAATTGACAATTTTGATCATTTGAAACTTTTTTGTAGATCCTACTTTGCTAATATAAAAAAGAAGATGTGGTATGATTGTCAATGAGACAACTGTCCACGATAGGCCAAAATGACACAGACATTAACAACTATAGGTCACCGTACGGCCTTCAATAACAACAACATGTTTGCTGCTCACACTTTATCTTCATCTTCAATAATATTCAAGATAAGAACAAGTAACTGCAAAATTTCCTTAAATAACCAAATAAGTGGCAGAAACCCAACAATGGGTTATTTGATTTATCAGTAAATTTCAGGACTGATTGATCTTAACCAATTCAACAATTGTACCAAGTAAAATTTACTCTTAAAGCTTTAGTTTTTGAAATATAAGTCAAAAACTGCATTCGACCCTTTGTTCTATTTTTAGCCACAGCAGCCGTGTTTTTCGATGGATCAAAACTTCGAATACAATTTATAAACAAGATACCCCATGGAAAATTTAGTTAAAGTTTGAAGGTATTTGGCTCAGTAGTTTCAGAGGAGAAGATTTTTTGAATAGTTTACGACGACGGACGACGACAGACGACAAGTGATTGCATAAGTTCAAATGTGGTCCTTCGGGCCCCAGTGAGCTTATAATGTCTTGTGGATATGCATATAACCTATAAATTTCATGAAAATCTGTTTTTTTTTTTGGTTTTAAGGAGTTGCGCTGACAAAGAGTTGCAAAAGTATATCATGGCAAAAGTTCAAAGTTCAAAGGGAATAACTCCCAGAGAAAGCAACGAATCACAATTTCCTGCCGATAAGCACATCTACAAAATAGAAGTAAAACCCAATTATCATGATTATATAGAAAGTTTCATAAAATTCTCTTGTTTGGTTTCAAATGAGTTGTGATGCCAACTGTTGCAAAGACAAAATCCACAGCTCAAAGCCTCATAACTTCTACAAAAATTAACAGATATACATTTTTCTGTGGATATGCATATCTACATTATATGTCCTCATTAGATACAAACTTTTATGAATTTCTTTGTATGGTTCTAGAGGAACTGTTGCAGTAGAATATTTTAACTACACATTTTAATTTCACAGAGGCAAAACCTCAGCGACAAATGTTTGATCATAATTTCCTGTTTATATGCACCTGGATTAACATCGAACGCCCTTATCAGTTACACAGTTTGATGACATTCTGTTGTTAGGTTTCAGAAGAATTGCAATGCAAAAAACAGGACTGATAGACGAACGAACTTGCGTGCAGAAGCGTAAAAAATACCCTATGCATCTTGGTTGCGTGGGTTACAATTACAGTGGCTTACTGGGAACAGGTCAGAGAAATATGTCTCTTCGCATCTTGCTTATAGTACTTAGAATTGAAACACGAGCAAACAAATATGGATAAAATGTAAAATGTATCCCTCCTGATAACGTGTAGACATTAAATATGAAACAAAAAGAAACAAAATCTAAAAAGAATACATCAAATTTATATCATATTAAAATTTACAAAGAAAATAATGGAAATACATTGAATTTAATTTTAAAATATTGGAATACTCACCTGGCCGGTTTTGGTTTTGAGTTAGAAATGTCTGTAAAATTAGGTACCGGTAAACTGGATACTGGTAAGCAACCACCTTTTTGATCAGTTCTTACTAAAATGTACAGTAAGAAATCAGTGTATACTACAAAAATGTTGAAAAACAAATGACAACATTAAAGTGTTGGTATAACAGCTATTTATATTGCACTCGTTCTATTTGAGTAGTTAAAATGCGTTGACCGTATAGTATACTTCTATGTCATATACAGTCACTGAACTAATATCACTTTTTCTCGTGAATATTTAAATAGAAATTCCCGAAATTATAATTGATTATTCATACGACCTATTCAACCTGTTCTTGTTTCCATATATATGTTTACAACGACTAAAACTTATTTCTTTTGCAATTTCTAGAAGAAGAAAAAAACATATTTCACTTGTTAATACTTTTGGTTTGCAAACTATATATCATTATGTGTTATGCTTATTGTTGATATTTTAGTTCATTCTCAAACAAACTTGTTCATCATCGATTGCAAGTTTCAAGAGGTAGATGTACATTTCATTGTGCTATACGTTTCTCCGCCTGCATGATATGAGGCCTTTTTTAAAAATATTTAAATCAAATAATAACATACACACTAAATAACAATTGAAAATGTAGTCTGTTGAATTACAGTATAAAGACAATACTAGTGCATTGACTTGACATGTCAACGATATAAGGATTCCACCCGAAACGGGGAAAAAGCTCGGCAGAACCTCGCATTTCCCCGTTTCTAGGCCTCATCCTTATATCGTTGATATCCAAGTCAATGCACTATTATTGTCTATTTCTACAGAAGTGATAAAAAAGACAAACATTGCATCAGAACTTCAAACAATGATTTCATAATTGCTTTACTTGTGACCCATTACAGTTTTATGTACATGAAGGATGCTAAATTACTTGCATTTTAAGTTATCTTTCAATTTGAGGCTTTATTTTTCAAATGATCTCAAATGTGAAATATTCCATAGGATTTAAAATTCACCAAACTCTTCTCGAAATGTGACTAGATAAACAAATAACTTAAAAATAACCTCTTTGATATCTACAGACGCGTATTAGCGCCTAACATTTTTTTCTATTTCTATTCTTTACTTTGCGTTATTACGCAAACATTTGCGATAAACGCAAACATTTGCGTTAAATCGCAAAGATAGGAAGAAAAATAATTTAAAAAAAATGTTTGACGCGTTCATAGATTTCATTCTTTTGGATAATCTTGTAACAAGGTATTTGTATATGCCAATCCTACTATTTGGAGTGGGTTGATAATACAAAGACAAGACCTTTTCAAATAATTTCAATTCTAAACAATTTCACTTTAAATACTTATTTTTAATGAAATACTTTTGCTGGACGAAAGATAACAAATCTGTAAAAATATATAACTTTTTAACTAAGAGTATAATCTTTGATAGCTGACCTTGCGGTCATAAAACTTTGCTCAGTACTCGGAGTACAAAATATGTTCTCCAAATTCAAATTCGTGCTCGAAAATTTTGTACTCCAAATTTCATGCGGTCATAAAACTTTGGAGTACGAGATTCGTGCTCAAGACTGTTGAGTATACTCCAAAAAATTGAGAATGGCAAGCACCTGTCTCTAATCTCGTGCTCAAGATAAAAATGCCGGCTGCAGGACATCGAAAGATAAGAAGACAACAGAGGAGACGCCGGGTTGCTCGTCCGCGATTTTTTGCAGACAGATCCAACTCATTGGAATCCCTGTCAGCGGAGGAGGTCTTTTCTCGGTACAGATTTCGCCCAGATTCCATTATCTTTATTACCGGACTGATTTATTTCAGTTGATTTATGTCTCCGTTTCTGTGTGTGTTGCGTTTCGGTGTTGTGTCGTTGTTCTCCTCTTATATTTAATGCGTTTTCCTCGGTTTTAGCTTGTTACCCAGATTATGTTTTTTGTCCATGGATTTATGAGTTTTGAACAGCGGTATACTACTGTTGCCTTTATTTATAATTCTCTACTCAACTCAAGAAGAAACCAAACATTAACCCCAATGTTACAAGTGTTGACTTGCCTAAAATACTTAGCTACAGGTTGTTTCTTTAGGGAAGTTGGAGATTTAATGGGTGTAAGCGTCAGGAGTGTCGGAAGAGCGGTGAGGCTGGTGTGCCGGTCCATATTTGCTTTGAATAAACAATTCATCAAATTTCCTACAGGTCTTACTGCCATGCACACAAAAGCTGTGTTTTCCAATATAGCAGGTATGCATCATATTTCAAAAAAACAAAAAAACATCAAGGTTTATTGACATATATGTATCTTTTAGGTTGCCGGATATAAAAGTTCTGTCAACAAGGAGAGAAAAAACTTATAAGGGGTTTGCGGAAAAAAACGGGTCCGTTCGCCCTCGGGTCTATTCGTCCTTACATACTTGTTCGCCTCTTTTCCGTTCCTTCTCGTGTTTTTTCGCCTTTATTTACTCGTTTAACTATTTTTCATTCGAAAGAACATCTGAATCATTATCAGTTATGACAGTACCATGCATATATCATTACGTAAACTAATTATTTGATGTGATAATCTTACAAAGAAAACTAAACTGACTAAGCATTGATAAACTCAAACAAAACGATGGATAAAAGAATACTAACTCATTTAAAATTGATCATATATAATTGATTTATATGATCTCTATTTGTATAAATTATATCAGATCTATAAATTGAACATAGATGTTCCTAGGTTGATTTATTGATTGATTGTAGGTTGCTTAACGTCCATTGGCAAATATGTCATGCATGTTCAGGACTAAAACAAGTTAACAATAATTTCATTAGTATCATTCACAAGCAGTCTCTGTCAACTAACTAACTAAAGGCAGAAACCTTAACGAATGATGACGCCTCAACCATCTATGTCTCGCTTTCGGCAATGTTTGTCTTAAAGGCGATACACAAATCAATTAATTGCTATTTTACCGAGTTCCACAGAGTACATGTTATTTTCCCGGTCTCATTTCATGTTTTCGCGGCAGACTATGTTTATTGAATTATAAGTCAGTCAAATATGACACGATCCTGTAATGAAGAGGGACACATGACCACGTAGAACCCATGGCAGTCCTTTAATGGTTTGAATTTCATGTATGTCCAGACAAACCGGTGACTATGAAATTAATGAAGAAATATCGATGTTGTAAAGACGATGCATGTAAATCTTTTGACCGTATTTATTCTCTGATAGTTGTAGTCCTGAAGACGAAAAAACAAAATCTAAGCTCACTTCTTTTTCTTTATATAAATGTAATACGCAGTTGATGTCTGCACTGTCAATACCTTTCGTGTGCAAGACTTAAAAATGCAAGAAACAAAATGCACATTTCTTAATAACGACATCTGCATTATCGCCAATTAACATTTTATATTTGCGGGGAAAAAATGTCCATTTTTAAACAACAAAATAAGTGTTTCTTTTACACCAATATTTCTGGTAAAAGGTATATTGAATAGTTTATGGAACTATGGATAATTAGTTTCAGTATTCAGCTTTCTTCCCGTACTATAACACAATCGTGAAAGATACAATTGTTTTAATTACTGGTATATACCTCTTTATATTACTTTCTTTTATTTGTAATTAAAACAAAAATTACAGACATCAGACTAATATAATAGAGGGGAATGTGGTGTGAGAAAACTATTCACCAAATGACACATACATTAACGAGGAGGGGCAATAGGGGGTCCGTTAACATGTAAACATCACCTCGATTTTAGCAAAAACGGTTAACAAAAAAGCAAAACGGCTGATAACAGTAAACAAAGTTGGTTGAAAACAGTTAACAGCTTGAATTTGTCTCATATAACAGTTAACAACCTTTTGAAAAGGACCAAAACAGGTTAACATAAAAAGGTATTGCCCCTCCCCTCCCCCCCCCCCCCCAAATTAACAACTGTAGGTCATTGTACTACTAAAACCATGGGAAAAGCATATACCGCATATTCTACAAAAAAAGGCCCAACATTGCAATTAAACGACAAAACTAACTAATTATTGTAAAACCACGGAAATACAGTCATAAGTATACATAGTGTGTGTGGGTGGGTATGTAAAAAGGAGGGGTAACAAGTTGACGAGATCCCAACCTCCCCCAAATTGATTATGCTTGTAATAAGGCCCTTAACATGTATCGAAACACAATTTTGAAAATAGCTTTTTAAAAATGTTAAAGGGTTATAACTTCGTAAGAGTGTCATGGAAAATGATCCGAATGTTTTGAGTGCTGAGTTGTCAGATCAACTCTAATGTGTTTAGCATGAAAACATATTGAAAATGTACTCTATCGTTTAACATGTTTACCTGCAATTTGTTTCAAAAAGAAAGACGAAAGATACCAAAGGGATAGTTAAACTCATATGACCTAATTTAAACAAGAGTGCACACGCTGAAATGTCTTGCCTTCTTTAATTATTCTTAATATTATGTTGTTAGTCCTAAACATGAAGCTATATTACAAATGCCAAATAAACTTACAGTAACCAAGAAAACTAAACATAGACTAATGAACGATGAAAATAATGTAATGGTCAGATGAACCATGCCAGGCAGACATGTACAGCTAACAATTCTTCGAATTCCATACAACATATAAAGTTGACCTATTGCGTATAGTTTAAGAAAAAGAGACCAAAACACAAAAACTAAACGCTGAGCATTGGACCGTGAAAATGAGGTCAAGGTCAAATAAAAACAGCGCAACTGACATATAAATCATAAAATATTTCAATGTAACAAGTATATATGATATCACACCAAAAAGAAGACTCAAAAGACTTAACTTTGACCACTGAACCACAAAAATGAGGTCAAGGTCAGATGACACCTGCCAGCTAGACATGCACACCTTACAATCAACCCATACACCAAATAAAATAGACCTATTGCATACAGACCCTATCAGACCCTATATGTCGAGCTTTCTGCGACGAAAGTCGGAGGCTCGAAAAAAATTACCGACAAATGTAATGACTTAAATTGAAAACACAACCAACAGTTCACATTTACGAAACATAGAAAACTTGGGGGACGGCGGAGGTGTCCTGGTCCCGAAATCCCGAGGTCACGAATGAAAAAAAAATCCCTGATCGAGAAATAATAATAATAATAATAATAATAATTCTTTATTTAAAGAGGGTTACACAGATAGCTATAAAGCTAATCTTCCCTGAGGCCTTGAAAGGAAACAAGAAAGAATCAATCCCGAAATCCAGACCTTGAATACACCCGATCCAGGAGACCCATAAAGGGGAAGGTGTCAAAGAGACAACAACCCGATCATAGAACATACAACAGCAGAGGTTCATTAACGGTCTTCAATGTAGCGAGAAATTCCTGCACTCGAAGACGTGTTTCAGCTGGCCCTGAAAAAATATATGATACTAGTTCAGTGATAATGGTCGTCATACTAAACTCCAAATTATACACAAGAAACTTAAATTAAAAATAATACAAGACTAACAAAACAGGTGTGTGTATTGAGATCATTGCTTAACACACACGCTTAAATCTCTATGAGTAACATAGCTATACATGCTATACATAACTCTTTCATACAGTTTGCGTATATTATTTGTAGGATTTCCTAAAGTGTTAGGCTGCATTGATGGGACGTACATCAAACTGAAGAGACCACAGGAACACGAAGAAGAATTTGTAAACCGTAAAGGGTATCATTCGCTCAATGTGCAGGTGCGTTAGGTTATACTATATTTACACGAAAGTTGGTTATACTAAATTTGCGACATAAATCAAATTGTGAACTGATAGGCGAAAAATACCTTTAGTTTAACGTGCTGCAGGTTGTTTTTTTTGAAAACATCATACATGCAAACTTTAGAAAATCCCCATGGTGATTTAAGATAATTTAAGTGCAGGTCAACAATTTCAAGCGTTACAATTCTTTGCGACGTCGTGTTTTGCACATGCTGTTTTGTGGTCTAGAAAAAGTTTCATATTTCTATGCTGACCTTACAAGCTCCTTTTCTTATTTGCATGATTCCAGTTATTATATCAGATGAAAAAATTGATCATGAGGCTAAAATACCAGGATTTATTTTCTTGTGCCAGAATGTTAAATGATTGTTGACTTTTCCATTTTATTATCACAACAAATATATATGATAGGTAATTGCAAAAGAGAACGTACGGTCACAGAAGACATCTTAAGTTGCCGCTTATACTAATTTACAGTAACCAAGAGAATCATAATCATACCGTGAATATATATATATAAATATATATCGACAAGTTCTTTGTGCAGAGGTAAAGGAGCAACGATATAACTTCAAAAAGAGGGGGGGGGGGGTGAATATGGGTATTTTTTTTATCTGAGGTGGTTTGCATGGGAGTGCCAATGATATAATCATCTACCATTGTTCAAATGACATGCATGGATTTTAAGCAAATACACTTCACGCTCGCGAAAACATAAAAACATTTACATCAAGTTTTGTCATTTATACAATGTCTATACATAGATATAGGGAGATGTGGTGTGAGTGCCAATGAGACAACTCTCCATCCAAATAACAATTTAAAAAGTACATGGCTGAATATCGAAAAATTCAAATAAACAAACTCATTGCATTATATCCACAGAGTGCACACATTGAAATGTCTCACTTAATTACTTATGCAGACAATAAATGGGAGTTTTTAACGACCATGAATTGACTGGCTATACAGCCATTACACGGTCGGCTACTAATGCAGTGGTGGATCAAGAAGTTTTTATAAGAGTGCACTGACTGCCTTGAAAGGGGGAGCTCCACTCATGCTTCGGTGATTTCCTAAATACAATACATGTATTATCAACTAAAATTAATAAATTTATGTTGCAAGTCTTACTAAACGGGCGCCGATCCAGAGGGGTGGGTGGGGATGGGGGTTGAAACCCCCTCTGTTTGGACGATCAATTCATTAGACTGGGGACATGAAGTTGGATCCCCCTTTTTGTCATGGGTTAGGACCCCCCTTTTTTAAATGGCAGGATCCGCCACGGCTAAAGTTACTGATTACATAAACTTTATAAACTTTATCAATGATTCAGGATATTGAAATCAAGTAAGATGAACAATTCCAGACAGACAAGTACACATTAGAATCTTTTATACACTTAATGCAGTTAATCTATTGTTTTTATTTCATCTGATAACCTAACACAAAACACTTGAATTAACTAATTAACTGTACAAATTAGGTCAAGGTCACACGAACCCTGTAAAACAGACATATTCCCATATAATAAAAGAGCGGTAGAAGTTGAAAAGACCAAAAAAATATCTGCTCAATTAGCATTATACATTTTGGTACAAAATTTCTTCATCTTAATATATTCTTCAGGAGAGAAAAATTGAAACAACAGTATAACAAACGACTCAAAAACTGCAGGAAATATGGGATTTTCGCCAATAAAATGTACAACAACACACAAAAGACAGAAAAAAAACAACCTATGTAGCCTTTCTAATTAAATGACACAAACCAATTTGTTTGTTCAACAACTACATCATAATGCACATGATTAGAATTGCAGCTTAACAAGATATTTATTTTTAACTTGTATTTTTTATACAACCGCATTTTTTTTATGTTGGTATCACGTCGTCGTGACTTATATTCCGGACAATAACTTTAGTTTAAGTGAATAGATCTCTATGAAATTTTGACACAAGGTTTGAAACCACAAAATGAAGGTTGGGGAGTATGCTCCCAAACGTTTAGGAACTTATGGCCTAACAATAGTCCAGTCAAACTAAGGTTTAACCCCAAACTAATTGCAACAGAAAATGTTTTAGTTCTAATCTATAGCATCAAGCCCCAACTATACACAGAAAAAAGTCCCATATAATCTAACTTGGGGAAAACTCAAAATTAGCTTTTTCAATTTCCTATGGAAATTAACATTGGAAGGGCAGACAACTCGGCAAAAATTAGTCTTTTTTATCAGTTATCAAATTGGTCAAATTTAAGTTCTTAGACCACATTTTATCTGTGTTAGAAACCTATGCTGTGTCAAATATTTCATAGTTCATATCCAGCTTGAATGTTGTGTCCCAACTGTTCAGGGTTCCATCTAGTGGTCGTATCAAGCTGCACACTGCACAGCATTTTATTTTCATAAGTCATAAGGTTTTTTTTTTCAATCATAGGCTATTTGTGATAGCAAATACAGATTCATCAGCATGAAAGGAAATATGCCAGGAAGTGTTCATGACAGCAGAATATGGAAACTGAGTGCTCTACGACAACAATTTGATGCAGGTAAAAAATGTTGTTGTGTTGTAAACTCAAGCAATAATATCTTAATTTAAAGCAAATGGCTGAACAAATATAAAAATGACTGAAAATGTGTAGCTAGTGTTGATAATTTTTTAGCAACACATTTAAAAAAAAAGTACTTAAAAATCGGCACAAGTGGTGTATTATTTGTGTTACTAAGTATAAAAAAAAATTCAAAGTTAAGTATAAACCTCTATTTCATTTTTTATAGGAATGCATGATGGGTTTTTGATAGGAGACTCTGGGTACCCTTGTCAAAGATATTTGATGACCCCTTTCCTTAACCCATCCACACCAGGACAGCAGAAATTCAATAAAAGCCTTTGTCGTACCAGAGTGACAATTGAGCAGACATTTGGGATATGGAAACAGAGATTTACGTGTCTCCAGAGGGGCATAAGAGCTTGCCCTGCTGATGTTGTTGAGATCACCGGAACATGTGCTGTTCTACATAACATTGGGATAGATAGACATGACATTGTTGATTTTGATTATATTTTTGAAAATCATCAACATATTCATGAACTTAATTTACAAAATACAATGCCACCTCAAAGAGATGGGACAGCCACCAGACAGTTAATTGTTGAAAACTTTTTTTCATAGACCAAATTGTCTATTCAATGTTTGACACTTTTCACCAATTAACAGTTATAAACTGAACTACTAGAGAATTTATACTACAGTGAAATATGTATTTCTTTTTGGTATCATTCAAATTTTATGTAATTATATGGTAAAACTTTTTTCTGAAATAGAAATACAATCCCAATAATTATATAGGCACGTATATATAAAACATATAAACATATACATAACTGTTTTATTGAGTTATAGAAGTTACATTAAAAACAGTTTATTTTAAACTACCAAAACATTTTCAAGTTCAAATCCACCAACAAAATATTGTTTCCAAATAAGGTTATTTTAGATAATTTCACAAACAGAAGTTTGAATTAAACAATTTTAAACTAGTATTTTTGATAAATTTTAAGGCTTCTTTAACTTTAATAAATTTGTAATGAAACATCATACAGATGCCATATAATTATGCTTTAATTTGAGTTTTATCAGTGGTAATCATTGTCATTTACAAGCTGTGATAACTAATAAATATCTTCCAGAAATTATATAAAACCAATAACTATACAGTTCTTTCTTGCTACAATTCAATAACAGCATAAAAACTCAAACATTAATCAATAAATTAACAAACCTTGCATAAATATTAAATATATCACATAAGATGCTCAAAATCTGGTTAATTCAATAATACAAGAATACACAGGGAACAATCAAATAGAAAAAAAAGAATAAACATTTAATAATGGTTAAGAAGCTTTTGTCTTAAAAATTATTTGGCTTTTATATGTGCTAAAATGTCACATTCCATTGTTGTTACTACATTAGATTTTAACGTTTCCGATACCGAAGGAAACATAATGATATAGCAAAATAAGGTAATAAATATTGACAATGATGACAGTAAACGTGAAGAGAATAAGACAATAAGGTTATAAAGAGCACAGAACTACAACTGTTATGCAATAATGATTTTGGATCTAAACTTCCATGATGTATTAAGATATTTAAACAATTTTAAGTTAAATTCAGGACGTACTGAAAAAAATGGTACTCATTTTCAATACAAATCATGTGATTGCATATACAATTTTATGATATCTTAGAATATTGTCAAAACGACCAACTTCAATATTTAGTTATAATGTTCGACTACATTTATAGTCAGTTCAGGTGGGCTCCAAATAAATATATATATAAACACACAATTTACAAATGATTTACTTCCTTTATTGGAAATAATGTTTTCATCACCAAGTCAATGACAAATTTATCATTTTATCTTTTTTCAATATGTGCTCTTACAAATTAAAATTTAAACACTTCATCCAACAACAGGGAGTATTTTTTTATGTACTTCCATGAAAGGTATACCTAGTGTTAATATAAAGATTTAAAATTTTACTAAAAAGTACTTAAAAACATAAGTAAAAAGTTAATGGATGTCACAATAACATTTGATAAAAGTTTTAAATGCTGTGTATGTCATTCTTTTCAATTAAATTATTCAGAAACTTGTATTATTTGTACATTCTCCCAAAGAAAATTTCACACTTAATTGGTGTTATTTCAAATGGAATGTTTTCACCCTTAGAATACAAATTAAATTTTATAAATTTACCAGAGGCAGAGAAGTCAAAATGTAATACTTGATAAACAGGAGTGGGATGTATGAAACTTAATTTTTGACCAAATAGTAATTTTTTTTTATCATATTTGCAACACAAGTAATTCTTTTTTTAATGCCCAATATTCAATTTCCAGTTTCATTTTTTGGATTTCTATATTATATTTTTCTTGTTTTTTGACATACATTTTTTTTTGTTCAATAAGCATCTCATTGTCCAAAAGTAAATTTTTTTTGTGTAAGTTCTTCTATGTCTTGTGTTTTTTTTCTTTTTAATGCTTTTCTTTTTTCAACTGAAATTGAAGAAAACAACAACATTGATAAAATATGACAAATCATATTTACAAAATTTAAAATACAATGGCCATTACTACAAGGTTTTAATCGATTAAACAAGTTTTTTGCAGACAAGTCTTGATTAGTAACAATTTGTATTATTCCGTTGTATGTCGATTTTGATAGTGCAATCAACAGTTATTTCGTTGAAACTATTCCATGTAACGTCGAACAAAACTTCATACTCCATTCTAAGCAGCTGCTCCTAAGTATCATATTCATTCCCCTCTGAAAGTCAGGACTGCCTTGAGTGACGTTCATGTTTTAAATATTTTTTATTACTGTTTTGTTTGTAAAGTAATTTTGTTTTAAAAAAAAATTCAGATCTAGAAACAGAAATTCTTAAATAACATATATTTATATCAGTCTCAATTTTTAAGTTTTTAGGAAACAAATATTTAAGGTTTCATCCAGTTTGTAGTCTTAATTATGACCGTCTGACGTATATACCAAATTTCAATCCTGGTATCTTTGCTGAGTTTATTTATCTGATTAAATTTAAGGAAGTCCAATAATTTTAACCAAAATATAAATGGTATCATACTGCTGCTTCTTATGCAATAAATGACCATTTCTCCAAACATTGTAAATAAAAGCATACTTCAAGGGTTTGTGTTTGTGGTATTTGATCCTGATGTGACTGAAGTTGACCTGGAGAACTCACGAGATGTATTGGGCTTCTCCAGGTCTTGTTCAACTGATATTTCAGGTGTTGCTGCTATAAAAGAATAAATATTTTTTTTTGTAATTCTTATGTGATTTGCATATTAGGAAATACTTTGATATGATTAGTCGAGAGGACTTCCAGTAGACTTCAAGTAGTTGATCTTTACGTTGGTTATTTTTCGATAGATGACGTTGACTGAACTTCTTTTTTAACCAATGTAAACAAGATGGTGGCATTAATAACACTGATGTTAACCAAATTTATTTCCACTGCACGATAACAGTTAAATAATGTAATACACAAAAACATTCGTTTGAATGACAATAAGAGTTTTTGCAGTTTACTTTTTATCAGATATCAAATTTCATTGGATACATATTTTTGCATAAGCCAACAAATATATTAATGCGCCAGGCCTATTCAATGATATAAATGTACAATCTCCGTGTAATAGTGTAGAAAAATATATTCCCTATCTCAAATTTTACAGAATTATAAGGATTAAACGCCTTTTTAAAGGAATTTATTGGTGTATAAACTGGACCAAGTCACTCACAAACATATCATAAAAGTCCTGTGGACTTTTATTTGTTTGTGAGTGAATTGGTCGAGTTTATACACCAATAAATTCCTTTAAAAAGGCGTTTAATCCTTATAATTCACACCTGAAAATAAATACAGGTGTGATTTGGGGCTGGGCTGGACCACCTCCAGTTCTAGGGTGCCTTAAATCGTCTATTTTTTGTTTAGCTGAAATATTAACAATTGTTTTTCAGGTGCTTTAAGTAGATGAATAAACAATGTTTTGAACATTAAAAACAATAGATATGTTTGATATTGTCGAACTTATGGTTATATTCATACATATATTTTAGGTATACAGGTAGTTGATTTAAATGTAAAGTTATCTCCAAATCTAAGATATACCCATTTTAATGCATATTTTGCTGGTATGAATGTAATTGTTTTGAGATGTAATGAATTTTTTTATTTAATTTGTTTAACTAGTTGTTGCACATTTTTGATCACACAGTGAAACCTGTATTATTATATGGTTCAGAAATATGGGTTTGTTTTAATTTAAAAAAGTTAAATAATGACACAGAACTAAATTATTTCTATAGATTGAGTAAAGATCTAAAAAAATGAATAAGTGCATCTAAAAGTCTACATTAGGAGTGAATAAGCACGCAACAAATTTAGCCATATTTGGCGAATTAGGTCGTTATCCTCTAATGACAGATATTTTAACAAACATGATAATATATTGGAAAAGAATTCATGTTAAAAATAATATTTTATTAACAAATGCAAACTCTCTCTCAAATACATTATCTAAAGCTGGGAAGAATTGTTGGGCTAGTAGTATTGATGCTATTTTAAAATTATTTGATTTAAAAGAGTGCTCTCATCTAAAATAAACACTAGAAATATGGTGAAAAAGAAATTATATTTAAAGTAATTTAAGTATTGTAGCATATGGAAGAAAGAATTGTTTAATGATATAAAATGAGACAAAATAAGACCTCTGTTAATAAACTTAGAAATTATCCCATATTTAAACTAAATTTTAATTTTGCCAGCCTTACTTATTGAAATTACCATTGTTTTAACAAGATTTAGAATTGGAACTCACAAACTTGAAATAGAAAAAGGTCGTTACTTTAATATTATACTAGAAAATAGAATATAATATGCAAACTCTGTTAATAGAAGATGAGATGCATTTTCTTTTAACATGTAAAACTTTGGATAATGTTAGAAATCCCTTTCTAAGCAAAATATATAGTAAAAACAAAAATATTTCAAAACTTGATAACAAATCTCTTTTTATTTGGCTACTGGGAAATGAAGTTAAAAACATTTTGATAATAATTTGTCAATTATTAGAGGTTTTAAATATAAACAGGAATACAATATTTTATTAGATTTCTCTATATAAAGATATAGAATGATATGTATGATCAAATATGCATTTACATCAATTATTTCTTTTACATTTGATAAATTATTAGTATACTATGAGGTGTGCTGTCCAATAAAGGGACCAGAGTAACAGACAATTGGTCATATTATATTATATATTTGTATTATTAATTGCCTTCTTCATTTGCTTTAATATGTTATATCAATCAATTAAATCAAAATCAATCATATTATATACTTTGTTTAACTTATTTTTAATTTACTTTACATTATGTTTGAAAATTATATTGTAATTATTCTGCTCATTTTGGGCGCCGTGATTTGTTTGTTTAATGTAAGCATTCACTTAAGTCTTGATGACTGGCTTCATTAAGAGAGTTGACACTTTAATAAGATATTGTATTGTATTGTATTATATAATGATGGTATATTCTCACTATACAAATCCTTGAACAATATTTTTTCATTTACAGCATGCACTTAGTCTTGATGGCTGTGTTGTTTATTTTGAAAACATTCTTTATTCTGTGTTTCATCATTTTTATTTGATTTACATTTGCCCTTTCTGGGTCTTTTATAGCTTAATAGATGTGTTATATGGGTTGTAGTCACTTGTTATATGTATGGGTTGTAGTCACTTGTTATATGGGTTGTAGTCACTTGTGAAAGACTGTATATTTTCTTACTGTTTTTTGTTTTGACAAGGGTAATTATTTTAGAATTATCTTACAGTTCAAATTATTGATTAATTCATTGTATAACTATTTCTCTTTATTTTGTATGTGGTTTCAAAACTAAATGTTTAAAACATTAGTATTATTAAAATATCTACCTCTCTGTTTGGAGTTGTTCCACTTTTTTTTACATTCCTGCCAACTTCTTTTCTTGGTTATAAATTGACTACAATTAAATAAATGCAATTTATAATGTTGTATAGACATAAAAGTGACACTGTACATGTATACCATGGTAGCTTAGTATTCTTTTGTTTTTCTAAAACATTTTTATCATGGCAGTGTTTCCATTACAAAATACAGGTAAAAACTATTGATCTATTCAAATTTTTAAGATATAAATTGACAGTAAAAATACAATTCAAGTTGTCATGATTTTGAAGGTTGCTGCCTAACATCAATGTTTTTTTCAGGAATAAAATACTCTAAAAACCATCACTTACGCATTCAATCGATCTGCAATTGCTTGCCAGGCCCTTTTCTTGATAGCATTAATATTGCCATCTCCCTCTTTCCCCTTTGCTGCGCCAAACAAAGTTTTCTCATCCTCCAGGACGAGGGAGATGAGAAGGGCCTGTTCATCCGTTCCCCACTGTGTCCTTTGCTTATTTAATTCAGCCTGATCACCATCGTCCACCACTGCTGCCGGCACCTGGTCGTCTGCAGTGGTCTCCATTGTAAACAAAGTCACCGGAAGTAAGAGAATCGGATTAAGGCCCTTGTGATTAAGAAAAACTTTTTCGGACTGAGAACGTACTCGAAAAAGTTTATGACCGCGATTCTCGAGAACGATCTCACAGGAGAATTTATTCGAGCACTGAGTATGAGAACTATTTTGGAGTCGAGTAAAGTTTTATGACCGTTAAATCGCAAAGAAAGGAAGAAAAATATTTTTTTCATTCTTTGGGATAATCTTGTAACAAGGTATTTGTATATGCCAATCCTACTATTTGGAGTGGGTTGATAATATAAGGACAAGACCTTTTCAAATAATTTCAATTCCAAACAATTTTACTTTAAATACTTATTTTTAATGAAATACTTTTGCTGGACAACAGATAACAAATCTGTAAAAATATATAACTTTTTAGCTTTGGGCGAAGAGTATAATCTTTGAAAGCAGGTCAAAAGTGGTCAATCTGCTATAGTACATTTTCACTATGCTCAATGATTTTAAAATTGAAGTGTCTGATAATCTCTGAAAGTTTTTTTCGCCAATATTATTGTTTTATATTATATTCTAATATGACGTGCTTCTTTCGCTTTGTAAACAACACCGTGATAAAATTCTCGATATATCTATACTTAGCGCAGACTCCAAGATGTACACAAATGGCTGTTTAAATATGCCTCCCACGTAAATCCATATGTATCGTAACCTATGTGTAAACGGTTGTGGATTTCGCTGTGTTAACAATTACAATTGAATAAAACCCTACAGAACATTTATTCTGATTCTGATGCATAACAAAAAGAATTTACACATTAGAGAACGGAAAAATGGACAAAAACAAAACAAATCAAAATTCCGCGAAATTCCAGTAATGATTTTTGCGCATTAACGTCATTTCAAAACATGACGTCATACGAATGAAAACGTCAAAGCTGAAGGTTTTTCTATTGCGTTTACCTTCTAAACTCGGATACAATTGCATTAAAATAAAGTATTGAGGTAGGTGTTGCTTGTTTTCTGTTCTATTGCAATATTCGCACATTTACTGATTTCAGCAAGTCAACATGGCGGCTCCTTGGTTACAACATGTCAACAGTGAATTTGACGGTAGCTTACGATAAAAAAAATGCAAATCTAAAATTGCAAATGTTGGGTTTACTGAGAAGTTAAAAAAAGTAATCACATTTTTTCTAGCGGTTAGTTAAGAAATCATTCATGCAGGTTTATTAGATTTGTTTTACATTTATCGAACAGTGGGTAAAATAGAACAGCCACACACACGGTATACCCATCATCGCTTCAGTTTTTTAATGATCGTATTTGTCCTATTAGAATCGAAATAATTCATGGAAGCCATAGATTTGTTGTAAATTTACACATGGCCTGGGCCGTGATATTCGTTAATTTTATCCCTCGCTAACGCTCAGGATAAAATTCGAATATCACGGCCCAGGCCATGTGTAAATTTCCAACAAATCTATGGCTTCCATGAATTATTTCTTAAATATTACATAGACAATAACTGTTTAGTGTCTTTAAATATCAGCTGTATTTGTACGAGGCCTAGGAAACAAGGTGTATGCGAGCTTTTAGCGAGCTATTACACACTTTTTCGAGCCGAGTACAAATACAGCTGATATCTAAAGACACTAAACAGTTATTGTCTTTATCTTACATTTAATTCTTTATATCATTTGTGTTTTGAAAGACACAAAAACACATGTTTTGCATTTATTTTCGATTTGAAATCCCTTGAGGCCCGTGTATTAATACGATTCAATAATCACACATTCAGCTGAAGACGGGTTCGCAAAAAAGAATCTCGAATGGTCAACAATAATACATCGGTCAAGGTGAATAATTATCTGTTTTAACATAACAACTAATTTCAACAGTAAAAACAAATAACAAAGCATTGTCCAATTTGAAACATAAGTGAACGAGTTGTCTTACGCTTCAGACCTGACATTCACTAAACATGCATGCTGAAATTGACATGGTTGATTTTGTTACACAAATATACACATTGAAGTTTGAAATCGATAGTTGTCATCGTAGAAAAGACTGCTGTTCATGTGTGTATGTTATCAGAAAATTGGTGTTATTCTTATTGCTCTCAAAATGCTTGAAAACAAACAGAACGTATGAAAGTAATCGTTAATTCGCAATTGATACGTCGTTGGAATGCGACTGCAATACACATTCTGAGGTCACGCAGGTTCATACAATACTGAGTCAGGCAGTGGGCGGAGCTTTAAAGCGATATATGTATAGTATAGAGATACAGCATAGCGCTATCTGTAGAGCTGTATCTGTATAGTAGAACAATGATTTGCAGGATAAAAAAAATAACCCACACAACGTTTCTGCAAGACTACAAAAAAGTTGAAATGTGACTATCCAGAACGTTTTTCATAAGTAAATTTTTACCTGGAGGGTTCATTTCTTTAACCTTTTCGGCGTCTGTTTCATGCTTGTACTTTTCTTTAAAGCTCTTACTCAACTTGCGTCTACTAGAATAAAAGATACATTTTCATTGTTCCTTAAGATTTCCTGTATAGTATGTGTACACCTTTTCTTCTTGTATATATGCATATTTATTTTGGTATTCATGCACACTTTTTTTCTTGTATATGTGCACACTTTTCATATAAGCTAAATCAATTTGTGTTATCATGGAATCTGAATTAAGATTTATTTTACTTGATCGCGATTGTAGAATTTAATAAATAATTTAAGTTTGCTTATATGTTTTGTAGTGATAATTTCCTGTTTGTCAATTTTGTGAGACAAAAAAAGATAGCTGCAAAAGATTCTGTAATCAAAACGAAACGCTAAATAAGATGGTGTACTATGTATTCAATAAAGAGGAGATAGCAAAGCAATGGAGGTAAAAATACATCAAACAATAGAGTATGTTCTAATATAATAAAATTTGATTTATAGTACCTTGGGAAAATGCCACAAAAAATTGCATACACACCAATTATTTGTAAGAATATTCAATTACTCAGAAAACAGGTTGATCAGCGATCGATATGAAAATATAACACAGTACATGTATAGAAAGAATGTGTCACCGGAAACTCCGTGTCAATTTAAAAGAGCTAGAGTCTTTAGTTTCCCACAAAATAAAACGAAAACTTAATTCGATTACCATATGGACTAAAAAACTAAATGACAGAAGCCCTTCTACAGGTCGGGAACACTACCTTATATGGCAATGCATAAATTAGCATATTTATGTTCTCGCACATGGAATTGTTTATTTACGTGACGCAATTCATTTTTACCTTGGTTATTGACCAATCCACTAAATGAGTAACAATGCATGATGGACTACTACGTGATTACAATCAAACAAGAACACGTGTTATTTACTGAAATACAACACATTTTTTCGTGCAATGCGGGATTTACAATTTTGCTTACTTTTTCATTTTTTGTACCAACATTTATAGTTCGTGATATAAAGTATTTGTTACATGCTCAGATTAACGAGGAGTTGTTTCTATGCGAAGAAACAAGTGTTTGAATTACCCGATATATAGCCATAGATATTTTTGGTGATGACACGGAGATTTAATGTATTCGTCCACCAGACAGCAACAAAACAACAGTGATCAACACAATTACCCATAAGACAAACTTAGTTTAGTAGATTACGTCTTGGATGGAAATTAAGAGATCTCATTTGGCACTCATACCTTATATCTTCTTCTTTCTATATACAAAGCACGTTTTCAGAAAACTTAAAAGGTATTATAGCATCCAATATGATCCACAGGATAAAGATGATTTGAGATATTGCACATACGTCAATAGGACAGCAACCGAACGATAAAAATACCTCTCAGTCTGAGGTCACGATATTTTGGGATAAAATATGCAACCGACGGACTTTATCAATGGATGAAACTATACAAAATATGTTAAGCTATTTACTGTACAAAATTGAGAATGGAAATGGGTCTTCAATACAGTGAGAATCTCCGCACCCGTAGAAGTCCTTTAGCCGGCACACATATGTATACTAGTTTCCGAATTATACACAAGTAACTATTATTAAATTAAGTCAATATAAAAAAGAAGATGTGGTATGATTGCCAATGAGACAACTATCCACAAAAGACCAAATGACACAGACATAAACAACTATAGGTCCAACGTACGGCCTTCAACAATGAGCAAAGCCCATACGGCATAGTTAGCTATAATAGACCCCGATAAGACAATGTACCAAAGGCCAGAAGCTACTGACTTGGAACAGGCGCAAACATGCAGCAAGGTTGAACATGTTTTTGAGATCTTAACCCTCCCCCTATACATATATCCAATGTAGTAAAAACAAATACACAGCAATATGAACAGTAAAACTTATTTTAAAAGAAGTCCGAGTCAGAATAGGTAACAAAAGAAACTAAACAAAATGACAATAATGCATAAATTAATTAAGGACTACAAGCAGTTACTTACATGCCACCTCAAGACCTCAATAACAGCCGATTTCATTGAGTGTGTAATGAAAGGTAAAATCCTTGGTTAGATTGCGTGTAAGCTGAACCGTAATGTCGTTATTATGTAAGGTATACTACCCTTCTTTCGAATTAGTTTAGACTTACAGACATGTAAATTGGCTATAATCGGACTTGTCTACTCTTAAAAGATGGCAGTTTACCTAACCTGCAATCGGCTGTAATAAAATCAACGGTACTAATTTTGTTGCACCAGATGCGCATTTCGACAAAACATGTCTCTTCAGTGATGCTCGTGGCCAAAATATTTGAAATCCAAAGCTTATATAAAAGATGAAGAGCTATAATCCAAAAGGTCCAAAAAATATAGTCAAATTCGTGAAAGGAATCAGAGCTTTGCATAAGGGAGATACATTCCTTAATTTATAATAATTTCTAATGTTTTGTAACAGCAAATTTTAATAACACAAAAAAATCCGTATTTTCATGCCAGTACCGAAGTACTGGCTACTGGGCTGGTGATACCCTCGGGGACTAATTATCCACCAGCAGAGGCATCGACCTAGTGGTAGTGATAAAATCAACGGTACTAATTTTGTTGCACCAGATGCGCATTTCGACAAAAACATGTCTCTTCAGTGATGCTCGTGGCCAAAATATTTGAAATCCAAAGCTTATATAAAAGATGAAGAGCTATAATCCAAAAGATCCAAAAAATATAGTCAAATTCGTGAAAGGAATCAGAGCTTTGCATGAGGGATATACATTCCTTAATTTATAATAATTTCTAATGTTTTGTAACAGCAAATTTTAATAACACAAAAAATCCGTATTTTCATGCCAGTACCTGTAAACTGATTTAAAGATTATGTCTTCATCACTCGAATATCAAGCACAATTCCTACTCACTTTTATAACACTTATTTTAACATACTGAATATTATGATGTTCTTACTTATAGTTCAGGTCCTGATAAAAAATTTACACATCAAGTACAGATAGAATTGTTTCTGTGCCAGTTTTCTTGTTTTCGAGGCAGAAATGTTTTTAATGACATTATACATGTTTAAAGAGCTAAACAAAATTACGTTCTAGATTGGTCACTCCATCTGAAATTTCACTGTTTCACGCCGTGAAATAAGTGCACAGGTACAATACATAACTATGGAACAAACCTGTTCAACTACTTTTACAAGGAGAAAAAGAATGTCGATTTGTGAAGCCCGTAAACAATACATTTTTAATCTGAGCATGCAAATTAAAGATTATGTTATATATATTTCAATAAACATATTCGCAGAACAAAAACATTTGTTTTGATAATCCCAGATACTATAATTTTCACTTTTGCACAATTCCACGTGTATTCAAGTGTTAATAAACTCGTAGTAGCCCACAATGCATTGTAGTTCATCGAGTCGATTGGTCAGTTTTTCAAGGCCATCATTGGCCTGGTGTTTGGGAAATTCCTTTGCAAATATATTCTGACGTCAGGAAATCTAGAGTTCTCGACCTGTTCTACAGATAAGGGGTATAACTATATGTTCATATAGTACTGAGTCGATTAAAGCACTCTCATTTACCCAAACAACCCCTCATTGTAACTGAGCACGAAACATATCACCAGATTCCTACGTTCAAAGATTCATAATTTCTACAAAAGTCAACATATAACAAGAGGCTCTCAAGAGTCTGAATCGCTCACCTGTTATATTTTTTCATCAATGATTATTTTTGCTTTTTAATATATATTAATAAGTTGCTTAAAATGCCATTTAAATGTTCATTGTATCTTTCATATTTTCTTCAAAAGCATCTTACCCATATGTTCCATTTTAGCCATAGTGTCTATGTTTCTTGACGAACATGGAAATAAAAATTTCGTACTAGATTCATTTAAGAAGATTTTTAAAGTTACAAAACTTAAACACCTTGTGTAAAATTGTCCTTAGAGATCAATTACTCCTTAAGGGGTCAATTGACAATTTTGATCATTTGAAACTTTTTTGTAGATCCTACTTATCTAATATAAAAAAGAAGATGTGGTATGATTGTCAATGAGACAACTGACCACAATAGACCAAATGACACAGACATTAACAACTATAGGTCACCGTACGGCCTTCAACAACAACAACATGTTTGCTGCTCACATTTTATCTTTATCTTCAATAATATTCAAGATAATAACAAGTAACTGCAAAATGTCCTTAAAATAACCAAATAAGTGGCAGAAACCCAACAATGGGTTATTTGATTTATCAGTAAATTTCAGGACTGATAGATCTTAACCAATTCAACAATTGTACCCAGTAAAATTAACTCTAAAAGCTTTAGTTTTTGGAATATAAGTCAAAAACTGCATTCGACCCTTTGTTCTATTTTTAGCCATAGCAGCCGTGTTTATCGATGGATCAAAACTTCAAATACAATTTATAAACAAGATACCCCATGGAAATATTTAGTTAAAGTTTGAAGGTATTTGGCTCGGTAGTTTCAGAGGAGAAGATTTTTTAAATAGTTTACGACGACGGACGACGACAGACGACAAGTGATTGCATAAGTTCAAATGTGGTCTTTCGGGCCCCAGTGGTCTTATAATGTCTTGTGGATATGCATATAACCTATAAATTTCATGAAAATCTGGGTTTTTTTTTGGTTTTAAGGAGTTGCGCTGACAAAGAGTTGCAAAAGTATATCATGGCAAAAGTTCTAAGTTCAAAGGGAATAACTCCCAGAGAAAGCAACGAATCACAATTTCCTGCCGATAAGCACATATTCAAAATAGAAGTAAAACCCAATTATCATGATTATATAGAAAGTTTCATAAAATTCTCTTGTTTGGTTTCAAATGAGTTGAGATGCCAACTGTTGCAAAGACAAAATCCACAGCTCAAAGTCTCATAACTTCTACAAAAACTAACAGATATACATTTTTCTGTGGATATGCATATCTATATTATATGTTCTCGTTAGAAACAACATTTTATGAATTTCTGTGTATGGTTTTAGAGGAACTGTTGCAGTAGAATATTCTAACTACACATTTTAATTTCACAAAGGCAAAACCTCAGCGACAAATGTTTGATCATAATTTCCTGTTAATATGCACCTGTATTAACATCAAACGCCCTTATCAGTTACACTTTTTGATGACATTCTGTTGTTAGGTTTCAGAAGAATTGCAATGCAAAAAAAAGGACTGATAGACGAACGAACTTGCGTCAAAAGCGTAAAAAATACCCTATGCATCTTGGTTGCATGGGTTATAATTACAGTGGCTTACTGGGAACAGGTCAGAGAAATATGTCTCTTCGCATCTTGCTTATAGTACTTAGAATTGAAAGACGAGCAAACAAATATGGATGAAATATAAAATGTATCCGTCCTGATAACGTGTAGACATTAAATATGAAATAAAAAGAAACAAAATCTAAAAAGAATACATAAAATTTATATCATATTAAAATTTACAAAAAAAATAATGGAAATACATTGAATTTAATTTTAAAACATTGGAATACTCACCTGGCCGGTTTTGGTTTTGAGTTAGAAATGTCTGTAAAATATTGAAGTGATGGTCGAGGAGGATTAGCACTATCAGAAAGACTAAGTACAGGTAAACTGGATACTGGTAAGCAACCACCTTTTTGATCAGTTCTTACTAAAATGTACAGTAAGAAATCAGTGTATACTACAAAAATGTTGAAAAACAAATGACAACATTAAAGTGTTGGTATAACAGCTATTTATATTGCACTCGTTCTATTTGAGTAGTTAAAATGCGTTGACCGTATAGTATACTTCTATGTCATATACAGTCACTGAACTAATATCACTTGTTCTCGTGAATATTTAAATAGAAATTCCCGAAATTATAATTGATTATTCATACGACCTATTCAACCTGTTCTTGTTTCCATATATATGTTTACAACGACTCAAACTTATTTCTTTTGCAATTTTTAGAAGAAGAAAAAAACATATTTCACTTGTTAATACTTTTGGTTTGCAAACTATATATCATTATGTGTTATGCTTATTGTTGATATTTTAGTTCATTCTCAAACAAACTTGTACATCATTGATTGCAAGTTTCAAGAGGTAGATGTACATTTGATTGTGCTATACGTTTCTCCGCCTACATGATATGAGGCCTTTTTTAAAAAGGGGGAAGTTTCTCAATATTTAAATCAAATAATAACATACACACTAAATAACAATTGAAAATGTAGTCTGTTAGATTACAGTATAAAGACAATAATAGTGCATTGACTTGAAATATCAACGATATAAGGATTCCACCTAAAACGGGGGAAAAGCTCGGCAGAACCTCGCATTTCTCCGTTTCTAAGCCTCATCCTTATATCGTTGATAGCCAAGTCAATGCACTATTATTGTCTATTTCTACAGAAGTGATAAAAAGACAAACATTGCATCAGAACTTCAAACAATGATTTCATAATTGCTTTACTTGTGACCCATTACAGTTTTATGTACATGAAGGATGCAAAATTACTTGCATTTTAAGTTATCTTTCAATTTGCAGCTTTATTTTTCAAATGATCTGAAATGAGAAATATTCCATAGGATTTACCAAACTCTTCTCGAAAAGGGACTAGATAAACAAATAATTTTAAAATAACCTCTTTGATATCTACGGACGCGTATTAGCGCCTAACATTTTTTTCTATTTCTATTCTTAACTGTGCGTTATTACGCAAATATTTGCGTTAAATCGCAAAGATAGGAAGAAAAATATTTTTTTTAAATGTTTGGCGCTAATACGAGCCCGTAGATTTCATTCTTTTCGATAATCTTGTAACAAGGTATTTGTATATGCCAATCCTACTATTTGGAGTGTGTTGATAATATAACGACAAGACCTTTTCAAATAATTTCAATTCCAAACAATTTTATTTTAAATACTTATTTTTAATGAAATACTTTTGCTGGACAACAGATAACAAATCTGTACAAATATATAACTTTTTAGCTTTGGGCGAAGAGTATAATCTTTGATAGCAGGTCAAAAGTGGTCAATCTGCTATAGTACATTTTCACTATGCTCAATGATTTTAAAATTGAAGTGTCTGATAATCTCTGAAAGTTTTTTTCACCAATATTATTGTTTTATATTATAATATTACATAGACAATAACTGTTTAGTGTCTTTAAATATCAGCTGTATTTGTACGAGGCCTAGGAAACAAGGTGTATGCGAGCTTTTAGCGAGCTATTACACCCTTTTTCGAGCCGAGTACAAATACAGCTGATATCTAAAGACACTAAACAGTTATTGTCTTTATCCTACATTTAATTCTTTATATCATTTGTGTTTTGAAAGACACAAAAACACATGTTTTGCATTTATTTTCGATTTGAAATCCCTTGAGGCCCGTGTAGTAATACGATTCAATAATCACACATTCAGTTGAAGACGGGTTCGCAAAAAAAGAATCTCGAATGGTCAACAATAATTCATCGCTCAAGGTGAATAATTATCTATTTTAACATAACAACTAATTTCAACAGTAAAAACAAATAACAAAGCATTGTCCAATTTGAAACAGGAGTGTACGAGTTGTCCTACGCTTCAGACTTGACATTCACTAAACATGCATGCTGAAATTGACATGGTTGATTTTGTTACACAATCATTACACATTGAAGTATTGAAATCGATAGTTGTCATCGTAGAAAACAAAGCTGTTCATGTGTGTATGTTATCAGAAAATTGGTGTTATTCTTATTGCTCTCAATAAATGCTTGAAAACAAACAGAACGTATAAAAGTGATCGTTAATTCGCAATTGATACGTCGTTGAAAAGCGACTGCAATACACATTCTGAAGTCACACAGGTTCATACAATACTGAGTCAGGCAGTGGGATATCTGTATAGTATAGAGATACAGCATAGCGCTATCTGTAGAGCTGTATCTGTATAGTAGAATACCGATTTGCAGGATAAAAAAAACCCACAACGTTTCTGCAAGACTACAAAAAAGTTGAAATGTGACTATCCAGAACGTTTTTCATAAGTAAATTTTTACCTGGAGGGTTCATTTCTTTAACCTTTTCGGCGTCTGTTTTATGCATGTACTTTTCTTTAAAGCTCTTACTCAACTTGCGTCTACTAGAATAAAAGATACCTTTTCATTATTCCTTAAGATTTCCTGATTCTGAAATCAAAACGTGTTTTTTAGTTAAACAAATTTTGCTTTAAAAAAAATGTTATTATTATTGTAAGTAAAGGTTTGGAAAACATAAACCAAAAAGCGCATTTAGAAGTTCCCAATAATAATTATTACGTGACAGAAAATGCATAAAATTGAAAATGGAAATGCGGAATGTGTCAAACAGACAACAGCAGAAGGTCACCAAGAGGTCTTCAATGCAGCGAGAAATTCCCGCACCCGGAGGCGTCCTCCAGCTGGCCCCTAAAAAAATACATATACTAGTTCAGTGATAATGAACTCCATACTTAACTCAAAATTGTACACAAGAAATAAAATTAAAAATAATACAAGAATAACAAATGCCAGATTTTTCTTACTTAGGACAGGCGCAAAAATGCGGCCGGGTTCAACATGTTTATGAGATCTCAACCCTCCCCCTATAACTCTAGCCAATGAAGAAAAGTAAACGCATAACCGTACGCACATTAAAATTCAGTTCAAGAGAAGTCCGAGTCTGATGTCAGAAGATGTAACCAAAGAAAATAAGCAAATTGACAATAATACATAAATAACAACAGACTACTAGCAGTTAACTGACATGCCAGCTCCCGGCTTCAATGAAACTGATTGAAAGTTTATGTCGTTATCATATGAATATCAGGCACAATCCTTCCAGTTAGGTGTTTAGTATCATACATAAATGAGTCGAACATAACCCGTGTCATGCCAACAAATGGTTTTAAATGTGTTTAGTTCCGATGCAAAGAACCTATAAGCGAATCAATATAAATGCCAAAATATGCAATCTTTAATGACCTGACAACAGTATAAAGCAATAAAGAGCTAGAAATAGTAAATTCCTGTATATATCTTGGCATGATGTTTTATTTTAATGGAAAATTCGTACAGACCCAGAAACGTGTGTCCCAACAGGGATCACGAGCTTTATCGTCATTGTTAAACTCACTGAAAGATTTATACTTGTCAAAGAAGAAACAACTTGATCTATTTGACAGTATGGTGGCCTCTGTTCTTAATTATGCTTCGGAAATGTGGGGTTTCAATCAAGGTAAAGATGTTGAGATTACTCACAATCGTTTCTGTCGATATATTTTAAAAGTTGTCAAATCTGTCCCAAATTGTTTTTTATATGGAGAATTGGGCCATTTTCCTATGTATATTATGAGAAAAAATAGGATTTTGAAATATTGGTTGAATATCTTAACTAACAAAACACCTATTGTCTATAATGTTTATAAATTGTTACTTGATGATGCCAATAATGGCAAAAAAAACTGGGTTTCTAATGTACGTGACTTACTATTTGATAGTGGTCTCAATTATATATGGTATCAACAATCAGAAATACATACTATTGGATTTTTTTTTTGTAATTAAGAATAGAATTAAAGATCAGTTTATACAAAGATGGTTAGCATATGTAGAAAAGAGCGAAAAACTTAGTATTTATAAAGATATAAAGTTAGAATTTAGGTTTGAACATTATTTAGATTTTTCTTATAATTCACACTGTTTAACTAAATTGCGAAGTGGTACATTTAAACTGAAAATTGAAACAGGAAGATATACTGGCATGGCTTGATAATTACGTTTATGTAAATGTTGTAATATGCAGTGTGTCGAAAACGAATTCCACTTTTTATTAGTATGCCCTGCCTATAGATCAATTAGGCCTATATATTTGCCAAAATTCTATTGTTCTTGGCCAAACCTTACTAAATTACAGTATCTATTTAAATTAAATAGATATAGGAAGATGTGGTGTGAGTGCCAATGAGACAACTCTCCATACAAATAACAATTAAAAAAGTAAACCATTATAGGTTAAAGTACGGCCTTCAACACGGAGCCTTGGCTCACACCGAACAACAAGCTATAAAGGGCCCCAAAATTACTAGTGTAAAACCATTCAAACGGGAAAACCAACGGTCTAATCTATATAAACAAAACGAGAAACGAGAAACACGTATATATTACATAAACAAACGACAACTACTGTACATCAGATTCCTGACTTAGGACAGGTGCAAACATTTGCAGCGGGATTAAACGTTTTAATGGATCCAAACCTTCCCCCTTTTTCTGAAACAATAGCATAACATCACAACAAAGAAAAACATAAGATAAAATATCAATTGGCAGACTTAACTCAATAAAAAAAAAGTCTGTTTTACATATTAAAAAATTGTGTAACTACATAAAATCTGCGTGGTCAATCAGATCACATATTGTTACTTAATATTATATGCTTTCTTGTAATGATTTATATGTATTGATCTCTGCTGTTTATCATTTGTCATGTTGTAAATATGTTTTTCGTTGCTATAGCATATATATGCTTTTTGCAATAAAGTATTCATTCATTCATTCATTCAGTATGGTAACTATATCCCTTCTTAATAAGTCTATAAGGTTTTGTTAGCTTCTGAGGTGAATACTGACATTTGTGTGCTTTATAAAGAATATTTCCATAAAAAAATGGATGTGAAATACCTGAACGTATAAAAAGTCTGCATGATGAGCTATATTTACGAATGATGTCCTTATACTGATGATAAAATTCAGTAAATGTTTTGACTAGTTTGTGATATCGAAAACCCTGGTGTAATAATTTTTCAGTAATACAGAGAATTATCTCGTTAAAATCTAAAACATTGTTACATACACGTGCGAATCGTACAAGTTGAGATATATAAACACCATAAGATGGTGACAAGGGAACGTCACCATCTAAAAATGGATAATTAACGATAGGGTTGTATATACGTAATGTACACAGCCATGTATCACCATCATTGCTGGTGATCCGATGGATAAATCTGTTGTAGAGTTGTCACTGGGTCAGAGGTACTTATAAATATAATTATTTTCTGTGACTTTATCTTACATTAATTTGTAGGATCCTTTACTATAGATAATTTAGCTGATCTGTAAAAAAAACATCTTCATGCCTTATATAGCATGTACTGTAGTACGACGCTAGATTAAAACTGACGTGGAAAGGTAACACCCGGCCACCGAAAGCTTCATTTTTGAAGCCCAGATGGTCGTGTGGTCTAGTGGGACGGCTACAGTGCAGGCGATTTGGTGTCACGATATCTCAGTAGCATGGGTTCGAATCCCGGCGAGGGAAGAACCAAAAATTTGCGAAAGCAAATTTACAGATCTAACATTGTTGGGTTGATGTTAAGACGAGTTATATATATATAAGTACGTCTGAGTCAGTGACAACTCTACAACAGATGTATCCATCGGATCGCCATCAATGATGGTGATACATGGCTGTGTACATAATGTATATACAACTCGTCTAAACATCAACCCAACAATGTTAGATCCGTTAATTTGCTTTCGCAAATTTTTGGTTCTTCCCTCGCCGGGATTCGAACCCATGCCACTGTGATATCGTGACACCAAATCGCCTGCACTGCAGCCGTCCCGCTAGACCACACGACCACCTGTAGAGCCCAATTTACAGATCTAACATTGTTGGGTTGATGTTTAGACGAGTTGTCTATATATATATATATATTTATAAAGTTAAATAAGGAAAGATCAAAGCTTTATAAATTCGCAGATGCTTATATTCGGTATTCTTTCTTTCAAAAGTCGTAAAAATCAATCGATCACGGAAAAGATTTGGTAACTGTATACTATAAAACGGCCTTTCAAACACAATAAAAGCCAAATAAGATATATATCCCGTATAACCCCAATAAAAATGAATTCGATTGTTGACGAGTTTGAAGCGACAACATTTCTAATGATGTTCCGTTATCGATTTACTTTTGCGACTTTTGCACGAGAAAAACCATCCAGAATACTAGTAGCTGCGAATTTATAAAGCTTTGATCTTTCCGTATTTAAGTTTTTTTAAAAATAGCCACGGAACTAAAACGAGCGAAACGAAAAACAATTGAGAATCGATCATTGAATATCAGCGAAGTGAATTAGAATGGGCGAAACTCTAAAATAAGTTGGTTCACTATAGGTTTTCAATAAACAGGAGATAGCGAAGCAATGGAGTTTAAAATATGTCACACAATAGATTATGTTCAAATGTAAGGAAAATCTGTTTTATAGTGCCTTGGGAAAATGCCACAAAAAAATCATACACGGGAGCTAGAGTATTTAGTTTCTCACCACAATAAAATGATAACTTCATGGGATTACCATATGGAGGGTTCGACGACTTACAGAAAAGAGCGACGATTTACAGAAAAGAACCGAAAAGGACCGAAAAGGACCAAAAAGAACCGAAAAGGACCGAAAAGAACCGAAAAGGAAATCGACCTTTTTTTTGTAATCGAAGGAAATTATCAAATTGCAAATTATAATAAGTCTATAAATGAAAAGATATTTATTTACAAAAGTTTCTTGGGTTTTGAAATATTATACTGCGACAGGACTACCTAACTCAAATTTGGAAATTTACAGGTAGGTCGGATGCCTATCTTATATTAAAGAAAATATAGAATAGACAAAAAAATATAAGAAATATTAATATTTATATGTACTGTCAAACAATCGTTCTACGTGAATTATATTTATAAGTATCATTATTTTGTTCAATCTCAACCGCTAATTTAGTTGGAACATTACAACAGTTCCTTACAAATGTTTGGGAATGTGTATGTACATTCCATTAATCAGTTAATACACACACATATATATAATGACACGAAAAAAAAGACCTTTTAATGATACAATACCAATATACATATATTATATATCTCTGTTATTAACAAACGAAACATTTTTTAAAATGTTAGGATTAACATTTATAGTACGAGAATATTGCTTTTCATTTCAATGATTTTTACCGCAAAATCTATGAATTATATATTACTATTAAAAAATGTAAAATGCTTATTAAAAGCTGTGTAAACCTGCTGCATTTGTTTGCACCTGTCCTAAGGTGAATGATTTTACACTAGTCATTTTAGGGCACTTTATAGCTTGCTGTTTAATGTGAGCCATGGCTCTATGTTGAAGTCCGTACTTTGACCTATAATGGTTTACTTTTATAAAGTGTTAGTTGGATGGAGAGTTGTCACATCTTCTTATATCTATTATAAACAAATTTTCAAATGATAAGATTAAAATCCTTGATGAAAAATAAATGAAAATTTATCAAACATATCAGTATACTTAAAAACAATATTACTAAAAACCTAGTTATATTGCAAAAGTCTTTCTGTAAGTCTACATGTCCCTATAAATATACAATCTAAATTTGAATGCATTCCTTTGTTTCGAAGTATTGTTAACAACATAAAAAAAATCGTGTATATATATATATATATTGCTTTTATATAATAAATATATGAATGTTCTTTTCGGTTCTTTTCGGTTCTTTTTGGTCCTTTTCGGTTCTTTTCGGTTCTTTTCTGTAAATCGTCGCTCTTTTCTGTAAATCGTTGGACCGCCATATGGACTATAAAACTAAACGAAAGAATCCCTTCTAAGGGCAAGGGTGTAACTATATGTTAAATATCAAGTACTGAATCGATTGAAGAACCCTCACAAACCAAACCAACCCCACATTGTAATTGTGCAAGAATAATCTCTCTAGATTCCTACGTTTAAAGATTCATATCTCCCACAAAAGTCAACTGATAACAAGATGCTATCAAGACCCTGAATCGCTCACCTGTAATTTTTTCGGCTTAAATCTCTCATCAATGATTATTTTTTGCTTTTCAGTATATATTAATGAGTGGCGTAAAAATGTCATTTTAAAGAGGGACGAATTAAATGTTCATTGTATCTTTCATATTCTCTTTAAAATAAATGCATTTTACCCATATGTTCCATTTTAGTCATAGTGTCTATGTTTGTTTACGTACAAGGAAATAAAATACAAAATTTTAAATAGATTCATTTGAGAAGACAGACGAGAGACGACGGACGACGACAGACGACGGAAGACAACAGACGACAGACGACAACAAACGACGGACTACGACAGACGACAACAAACGACGGACTACGACAGACGACAACAAACGACGGACTACGACAGACGACAACGGACGACAAGTGATGGCATAAACTCAAATGGGGTCCTTCGGGCCCCGGTAAGCTCATAACGTTTTGTGGATATGCATATAACCTACAAATTTCATGAAATTCTGTTTTTTGGTTTTAAGGAGTTGCGCTTAAAAGAGTTGTAGAAGTATATCATGTCCAAAGTTCTAAGTTCAAAGGGAAATAACTCCCAGAGAAAGCAATGGATCACAATTTCCCGTCGATAAGCACATCTACAAAATAGTAGTATATTCTTATTATATAAAAAGTTTCATAAAATTATCTTGTTTGGTTTTAAATGAGATGTGGTGCCAACTTTATTTCTTCTACAAAAATTAACAGATAAACATGTTTTGTGGATATACATATCTACATTATATTTCCTTTTAGAGGAATTGTGATGACAAAACTGTTGCAGTAGAATATTTTCACTTCAAATTTAAATTTTAAAGGGGCAAAAACTCACCGACAAATATTTAATCATTATTTCCTGTCTATATTCACATGGATTGACATGGGACGTCCTTATCATTTACAAAGTTTGATGACATTCTGTTGTTATGTTACAGAGGAATTGCTATGGGAAAAGCAGGACAGACTGACGAATACACTAGCGTGCGGAAGCATACAAAAATACAATATGCCACTTGGTTCCGTTGGGTACAATTACATTTTTGGAATGTGGACAGGTCAGAGAAATATGTCACTTCTCATCTTGCTTATAGTACTTAGAATTGAAAGACGAGCAAACAAATATATGGATAAAATGTAAAATGTATCCCTCCTGATAACGTGTAGACATTAAATATGAAATAAAAAGAAATAAAATCTAAAGAGAATACATAAAATTTATGTAATATTAAAATTTATAACAATATAATGGAAATACATTGAATTTGATTTTGAAATATTCGAATACTCACATAGCCGGTTTTGGTTTCGAGTCAGAAATGTCTGTAAATTTTCGAAGTGATCGTCGAGGAGAATAAGCCCTATCAGAAGGACTAGGCACAAATAAACTGGATACTGGTAAGCAACCACCTTTTTGATCAGTTCTTACGTTTACTAAAATATACAGTAAGAAATCAGTGTATACTACAAAAATGTTGAAAAACAAATGACAACATTTAACTGTTCGTATAACAGCTATTTCTACAGAAGTTATAAAATGACAAACATTGTATCAGAACTTAAAAAAAGATTTTATAATTGGTTTACTTGTGACCCATTGCAGTTTTCTGTACGCGAAGGATGCAAAATAACTTGCATTTTAAGTTATCTTTCAATTTGCTGCTTTATTTTTCAAATGATCTCAAATGTGAAATATTCCATAGGATTTTAAATACACCTCACTCTTCTCGAACGGGGATTTATCAACAAATAACTTTAAAATAGCCTCTTTGATTTGATTTGTTCCCTGGATAATCTTGTAAAGGTATTTGTAAATGCCAACCCTACTATCTGGAGTGGTAGGATAATATAAAAACATGACATTTTAAAATAATTTCTATTCCAAACAATTTTACTTATACCAATTTTTAATGTTGTGAAGATATAAAATGATTTCGTAGTCAGTCATTGTTGTTGCCGTTATAATATTGCATTTTGGTATAATGCAGGTGGCATGGTCTACGGGGTTTGTCTATATTGAACTATATAACGCTACGTGTCGTGTCGACTCTGATTCAGTCCGGTCTTTGCAGCATAGCACCTTATTTCAGTATTGAAATTCTTCCCTTTTGCCAAATCGTATAGTCATATTGTCTTAAAGACGGCACAGTTTATATTATTTTCATATTATCTATATTTCTGTGTCGTACCTAATTTCCAGTGAGTTTGATTTGAAATTATCTAAGAAATCCTAAACTAAAAAGTCGAGACTAGAGAACCGACAATTATCGAATGACTAAAAAAGAACATGATTCCTGTACATTATCCCTTAATGTTGGATTAATTTATCGTATATTCATATTCAATTAATATATGGGATAGTGATATCGGAAAGATCTCGGACGGAGAGTTAAATTATTTTACATGAATTTTAGTGCTTATACATAATCCCTGAGAATTTCTGTGATAATATATAATCCATAAACTAACCAGTGATTCTTCATAATCCCTGAAAATTTTAGGGATTCTACATTATCCCTGATAATACAAATTCACTGTAACATATATATCATAATTATGTATAATAGTCAAGCCGTAACAACAATAATTTGTTGGGGTTGATGAAGTATCACCTACTATACTCAACACCAATTGTGATGACAGATTCGTGAGGTTCTACACCTACGAATTCATAAAGCAATCCATTGAGAACCCTATCTATGACCTTGTTTTCGGTCATACAATTCATCAGTCATAATACATGTCTTACGCTTAATAGAACTGAAAGTTGAAACCCTCAGTCCGACTTTAATGCACATTTGTGAAATAATGCATCAAATTAATTTATTCAATGTATGCTGTACTATTTCAGCCTTCCAACTGTCAATTTTCCATTTCTAAGGAGCAACATTCCCGCAGCACGTACATATGGGATATATATCTCCCCTGTGATACAATATTCCCGTGCTTGCATTTCCTATCAGGATTTTCTTGATAGAGGGTTGCTGCTCACAAAAAGCTATTAAACCAAGAGTTCCAAATGGTGAAGTTGAAATCATCCCCTCGTAAATTTTACGGACGCCATCACGAGTTGTTTGACCGTTATGGAATAAACGTTTCTCAAATGATATCGGAATGTTTCTTACGTCGTAACTGTAATCCCCTTCCTTTTCATGAATGTGACCTACCGAATTAGATTATTTACCGGATTTGTTATGATAACATTAACGGTACCAATTTTCCTGCACCAGATGCGCATTTCGACAAAACATGTCTCTTCAGTGATGCTCGTGTCCAAAATTTTTAAAATCCAAAGCTTATATAAAAGATAAAGTGCTATAATCCAAAACGTCCAAAAAGTATACCATATGAAAAAACATACTTTACAATCATTCCCAAAATCCTTTTGTTTATACTATCTAAGAAACAGACCAAACTTCAAAAACTATATATTATCGAATGAACCATGAAATTGATGTCAAAGTAAAATGTAATCTGCCAGTCGGACATCTTACAACTAATATCACATACCAACTATAGTTGACCTACTGCTTTGAGTATCTGCGATATAAAATTACCCTTGAAACTTTAACGTTGATCAATGTTCCATGAAATGATGTCGAAGTCAAGTGATTCCTTCTTAAATGAAAAAGTTGACCTTGCAAGAACGACACGTACAAGTAATGTTAACCTATTACTCATTTTAAGTGAATATTTCAATTTCCCCAAAAAATATCAATTGCTTTAAAACTGCACTGAACTATTAAAATGAGGTCATGGGTAATTGCCATATGACAGTCGCAAACTTCGTTACATCCGGTATCTGCATACGAGATATATTGCACACCGGGCATTGAACATATGAAGCTTTATTCAAATAGTTCACGCCGTCGCCGCCGCTAGGTTATAGATGTAATGCGCGTCTTGCATTCTATGACTTTTGTCACAGACGGGACAAAATATGAGAATAAGGATCCCCAATTTCATATTTTGCAATCCACATCAATGTAATCCTTCAGAAATGTTTTATCAAAATTGGAAGAAAAAAATCATTGGTATATTTTTTCTGCATGCATTTGTACTGGCAAGTATGCAATTGTATAGCTTACAATTGTATGGTTTCAAAAGATATTATCGCATTCATTAAAGGAGTGGCATAAAGTAAAGGAACGCTTTACAAAACACTAGGTGAAAATATCACTTTCCGTTTGAAAGTATTTAAAATCAAAAATGATGTTTTCATGCTGCAATATTTCGCATAGAAAGTAATGAAGGTATCGCTTTCTTTGCATATTTCGATAGTGCATGTCAAAATTTACCATGTGTCAAAATTGTTCGAAAAACATGGATCTTTTCTAAATAGTAGAATATGCCCTTAAATATGAGCGTCACTGATGAGTCTTAAGTAGACGAAACGCGCGTCTGGCGTACTAAATTATAATCCTGATACCTTTGATAACTATTTACATCACTGGGTCGATGCCACTGGTGGTGGACGTTTCGTCCCCGAGGGTATCACCAGTCCAGTAGTCAACACTTCGGTGATGACATGAATATCAATACTGTGGTCATTTTTATAAATTTCCTGTTTACAAAACATTGAATTTTTCGAAATACTAAGGATTTTCTTATCCCAGGCATAGATTACAATAGCTGTATTTGGCACAACTTTTGGGAATTTTGGATTTTCAATGCTCTTCAACTTTGTACTTGTTTGGCTTTATAAATATTTTGATTTGAACGTCACCGATGAGTCTTATGTAGACCAAACGCGCGTCTGGCGTACTAAATTACAATCCTGGTACCTTTGATAACTAATTAGACAATTAACCTATTCTCTCACATCTTTACCTTTTTCTGCTATGTTAGTGTCTTTCAGAATATCATACAACGTGTTCAAACCAATAAATTGTTGACACAGAGATATGTCTCGTCAAGTGGCAGAAAATCAAAAAGACAATCAGATGGACAGAAACATTGTTAATTAATTCAATGCTGCTGGACCATGACCTAGGACAGAGCTTTGATATTATTAACAAATTGAGGTGTAGTTTTAGTGACAAAAAGTGGTTACAATCAAACTGAATTATGCAGATAATTTAACCTTGAAAATCGCTAGTCAATTTAAAGTATGGACATAGACTCGGAATAATCTTCAAACTGATATTTACTTATATAAATGCAACTAAAAAAAACTTTTAAAACAGTTCCTATCAAACCATCTTAATTAATTTAAAATTGCGAACTGATATGTACCGATCGTAATCAACGTTTTCGAACATATCATTGATTTTAAGTAGTTCTTATCAAACTAACTCGAGAAAAAAACTTTAGGTTGAAATTTTCTGATTTTTAGTTGAGAATGACCTAGGAGACAGGGCTTCAAAAAAAGAACTCAAACTGATTGTAATGCAACTTTATACAAACTACTTTTGATCTATTACAAATGGTTCCTATCAAACTAACTTTAGCAGAAAACTAGACAATTGTTGACTGCGATGATGTTAACGACGTCGCAGGAAAAAGCGATGCATATGTCTCGCCTCCTGCCACTTTCTATTCCCGCGGTACAATAAAAACAAATAGGTTTTTACGATCTTACAATGTGTATCCCCACAGAAAAGTGCTCAAATGCATTTGAAAGGCTTTGTGGTGATGAGTACTGGTGTCATCAATCGTCACTATAGTATGATAAATAAACTCATCATAGATACCAGGACTAAATTTAGTATATACGCCAGACGCGCGTTTCGTCTACAAAAGACTCATCAGTGACGCTCGAATCCAAAAAAAGTTAAAAAGGCCAAATAAAGTACGAAGTTGAAGAGCATTGAAGACAAAAGTTGTTTGATTTCGAGTCACAAGTATTAATTTTGTTTGAGGCCAATGAATCTAAAGTACATTTGTATTATCTTATATATCTTCAATGCTTACTTCACATTTACAATAATATTTGAAAGTTCTTCTTTCGCAAACAAATTGATGTTAAATGTACTGGTTTGTCACAAATGTAAACCCTTTATTAATATATTGAAAACAGAATAGCCATATGCATACTATACTTTTTTAAGACTGACAAATACTGCCTTTTCAAATATTCATAAAGCCGAAACGTATTTATCTTTTTCTTCTTCATATTGATATTTTTATCTAGAAAATTTCATTATTATATCTTGAAACTGCTATATTTTTATTTCCTGATTTCTCTTTCTCCAATATTTCGTTCTCCTGCGTCTTATTTTTGCTTTCTTTTCCAGCTTTAATATAACATTTTTTTGAAAACAGAAAATAATTCACAATAAGTTTTCCAGATTTGGATCAAGATCTGTTTATCCTTACGGAGCACTGAGATCGGTAGCGTTTGTGTTGCTTAATCTTTAGCTTTGTAGTTGTAGCTTGTGTAGTATTATTTATCTGTCTGTTTTTTACTTTTTTAACATGGCGTAGTCAGTTTATTTTCAATCTATGAGGTTGAATGTCCTTCTTGTATCTTTCGCCCCCTTTCTTTCTGCAAGACTGAAAATACTACCTCTTCAATAATTACGAAAAAAAACTAAACTTAAAAGTATTATGTTCATACTAATATTTTTACTTGGAGATTTCAAATTCATTTCCTCGATCTGTGTTCCTACAATTTGTGTTTTTTGTGGGTCCCTTTCACGCTTGTGTCTGCTCAGTTCTATGTATTCGTTTATTCTGCAATAAAAAAAACAAATTGCTTTTCGTAAATTTGTGTACACTTTTTCTTTTTGTATACTTAGTACATTTATTGTTTTTGTTTGTATCTATACAGACATTTTCCAACCAGAACTAAGATATATATGTGTTATTCTACTTGATTCAAATTAAACATTTTAGTTTGTATGTTTTATTTTCCTGATCATTTCATGTCATTCAACTTTGTCAGGCAAACAATAAAGCTGTAAAAAATAGTAAAATCATAAAAATCGTAAACTCCAAGCAAAATTCAAAACTGAAAGTCCCTAATCAAAAACCACTTAAAAACAAACAAATATGCAACATAGAAGCACAACTAGAAAGTGCCAAATGATTAAAGAACACTCTAAAATAAAATCTACACATACTGATGATGTGGAAAGAATTTTAACAAAAAGTAACTTAAAGGAACGATCACACAAATTGATACTACAATACTGAAATAAGACTTACCCTTTTAAAAGGGAGTTGGTAAATGCATGTAAAACGCCAAATGAATCGGCATCTTTGTATGTATCCTCTTGTACAGCTGCTGGTTTGTCATGGGATGATCTTTTCAGTTTATGGTCCTATGGAAGGAAAATATCAGTTTTAAATACATGATTTTGTTTATGAACTCCTTTCTTTTTGAGTGAACCACTGAAAGGTTTAAAATTCATTTATCAGCAACTGACGGTCATAAAATGTAAAAATCAAGTTAAATTGACCAAGAGTATGTAGGTTTTTTTTTACTAGATTTGGATCAAAGGTCAAAGCTTAACTTCCAGGAAAAAAGTGAAATCAAGTTTAGACAGTTTGTCGCCCCTACAATAATGTTTTATATAGCTGTCTATAAATTCGAATAGTGTAAATCAATATACATATTTGTTTATTATCACATCTAATGATCTTCTGGTGCTGGTCGTAAACTTAAATTGACTAACAGAAGTTTGTTGTCACTTATAAACCATCCGTACTTTGAGCATTTAAAACGCGACTTTTGTCAATACAAATCTTGCTCTAAAAAATAAACCCACAAGCTATAAATTTGGCTACATCTGATGTCGGAGATGGTGTATGCACCTGAACATATGCTGTCCCTGTTAAAACTTTCTTGTCCTTTGTATGACTGTTCACAAAATAAACAAACTAGAGCTTGTTCACCAGGTTGTATGACCTCCTCTTTGCTTTTTTTTTGCCCATGAAAACGACTGCCTGTTCCTTAAAATGATCATTGTTCTTCACTCGCTTTAGGGCCATTCCCTTACCAATTCCATATACCCGTGATGTTGTATTTTATCCTAACATCTACATGTCTTTTCGACTAAGGCTGTTTTGGTCATTTAAACATCTCATTTTCTACCTACTGGTAGACTGTTCCTTTTGTACGTCGTAAATGAGCAATACCTTTTACCGAGCGACCATAATCTAAATATCAATCAAATACAACGACCAGGGTCTTATATTTCTTAACTACATAAATAGAAGAGGATGTAGTGCGCGAAAAAATTAGACAACTCTCCATCCAAGTCACAATTTGTTAAAGTAAACCATAAAAAATCATAAGTCCGGTCTTCAACACGGAGCACTGGCTCACCTCGAACAGCAAGCTAAAAATGGCCAAAAATTACTAGTTTAAAACCATTCAAACAGGAAAGGCAACGAAATAAACCATATTAAAAAAACGGGAAACACGTATAAACCACAACACCAAACGATGACCACTTAACATCAGGTTCCTGACTTGGGACAAATGCAAACAAATGCAGCGGGTTTTAACGTTTTAATGGTACTAAACCTTCAATCTTACCTGAAACAAAATTGTTGCATCACAACATGAAAGACACACTATAAAAGACATTGTGACATAAACTAGTGAACATACACTGACAGAATAAATTTGGTCTGTATATATGTTGCAGATTGATTTGAAAGTGATATCTTTTGGCCAGAAAATACGCTGTAAAAGAGATCCCCATCTGTTATAGAAATTAGTGAGATGTTTAGTGTATCGGAATACACCTAGTCCGGGTTACCTCAGGTAACCATCCGGACTAGACTATTACGACCAACAGTTGATTTTCATAAGATTTTTTAAGTAGACGGTCAAAATTTCCTAAGCTGTTTACACAAGTCTTACATGTGAAATCTGTAAACTTCCTTACCAGAAAAGCATGTTTAGACCATGCCTGTATCTCTGAAGGTTTAAGAGGACCATGTAAACATACACCTAGTCGTATATAAACTTTCCCGGCAGTTGTAAACGGCTGTGTCAGGTTGCCCATCTTTTCTACTGTAATCTCAATGACTTTATAATTACCTGTATATAAAAATAATGACAAGATCTAGATTAATCATTAGATTAAAGATTACATCTCTGAACATGCTAAAGTGAAGCAAACAAGACCAAAATCAAACGACAATGAACTCCTTTTTAGAGTTTAATAAAGTCAGAACATAATTAGGAGGCAATGAAATGCAATAATGAATCATTACTGATAACATTATTTCAAGATAATTACATGTAAATGAGAAATTGATATGCTTTATAATTCTAGACAGATATGCTCAGTTGTATAATTGACAAGCAAGCTCACAATGTAATAGTATAAATGAAGAAAAGCATGATTAAAAACCTCAAACATATTTTGTTGACTAGCATAGCTTTGTCTTTGATCTTATTTCGCATACAGTTGTTTAATTCTAACCAGTCTTTTGTACTTTTAGCATCGTATTTTCTATTGATGTGTAAGGAATTAAGATAGCACACGCTTGTATTAAGATAAATTAATTAACTTTTATGTAGATGGAATTACTGTACCAACGTTATCGTATTTCGACCAAAATATTTTATCTCAGCATTAAATAGCCGTAGTCATAATGACAATAGTTCTTTTTATCTTATATTTACAAACAAAGTAACGTTTTTTTTAACTCTTTTTTCACATTTCTCTTATAAGGCCCTACATCGGAGTTTCCCCGGCATTAACAAAAGGGCACAGATTACTTAAATTTGTTTTACTGACCATTGAAATGTATTTGTTCATTTTTTTTCAAATACAAAAGGTAATTGTTGTACTACAGGGAGATGTAAAATCAGCTGAATGTTTTAATCACGTTCTATTGTTAAAGAAATATTAAGCAATGATCAAAATATGTGTTTGTCAAACTGCTATATATCCAAAGAAATTTATCAGAAAAAGTGTATGGTTCGATTTGTTTTCTAAATATTCATATTTTTGTCAAAGGGTCAAAGTAAATATTTGTCACAATTTTATGAAAATTAATCGAGCCAAATTAATGATTAATCAATATGTTTATAATCAACCAAAAATGATATTTTTTTGTGTACAAGTTATTGAATTTCATATTGCATATTATATAATGTAAATGTTTATATTAATCTTGGGTCTAATGAAATCGGTAGAACACACTTTGCAGTTCTCGAGTTAGTCTACAAATATAAGTTTGTGTTGTGTTTATCATTAAGAGGTTGGGTTTAAATTATTTAGTGATATTTAGACCTTGGATCTTCATTGATAAATATATCAACATTGTTAGAAAATAGAGAAAATGAATTGTTACAAACGACAAAATGAAGAATCTCCCAAAATAGCTTGACTGTTCGTCAAGCTATTTTGGGAGATTCTTCATTTTGTTCGTCAAGCTATTTTGGGAGATTCTTCATTTTGTCGTTTGTAACAATTCATTTTCTCTATTTTCTAACAATGTTGATATATTTATCAATGAAGTAATTCTTTCAGTTTACTGCATTGTAATTTTCTTATTTGAATATATTTACAATTCTAAGGCACAAAAACCTCTCATTTATACAAACTATGATTTTAATTAGTTATTTTTACTTGACACATAGTACAACATATAAAAAACTCACTTATTAGATCACCACCACGTTGTAAAATAGGAACAAAGGCCACATGATAATTCTGTAAATAGATGGGTGGTTGAATTTCTTTGAATGTTTCGTCAATTATTTTACGAATTTGGTCTTCTTTGCGATGATCACATTTTATTCCAACCACTGTACCTTCAATAGTTTCATTGTTGATTAATTTGATTTGTTTATATAACATGTATAAAACATTTTTGGAATTTTTTAAGAGATGAATGAGTGTGCTTGTGTATACAATGCTCTATATGTTGCACTTTGTAAATACAGCTGTTTCTCAAACCACGCCTCTTTTGGAATATTCATAGAAAATAAATTTTGTTTACATACTGGTTCCTAGTTATGCTATATGTGTTCCATCTCATAGAGACATAACTTGGGAATGATACCAGTAAATATACATGTGCATATTGTTTACAATGAAATCGGTGGTAATCCTTCATTCGGGTAGGGGTAGTTAAGAAAATTAGTGTTGGTTTAAACTCTGAAAAGTTCAGGGCATATACACGTTGAAAATATGCCACACAGCCCCATATTTTGACCTTTGAAAACAGTTGTAGTGCATATGAACTTTCAATTCTAGGATATAAAAAAAATGTCAAAATTTCATAGTAAAAGTGGTACATTTTTAGCCGTAAAAGTTGCATTGTCAATATTTACAGAAATGCAACCTTTAACATTTATTTATTTTTTTTTTTTTTTTTTTTTTTTTGGGGGGGGGGATTAGACATATTTAAGGAGCGTGGAGTTCTTCTAAGAAAATTAGTGTTTACCCTGTAAATACTGTTGGAACTCGAAATGATTGTATTCACCTATAAAACTTATTTTGATATTTTCAAGCAATTAAATTCTTAAGACAGAACTTAAACTTTTTTAGATTTTCATCAAACTTTTTTTCTGATTTCGGGTGTGCAAATGAATGTTATTATTGGTGTTTTCTCTTAACTGTGAACATTTTTTGAAAAATAAAGTCAACTAGCAAGGAATGACAATTAACGAGTTCTGAATTGCTCACAACAATGGTGAGGTTGAGCATATATTGTTTTAGTATTATGGTCTAAATTACAATTGAAAATTCAAGATGACTATTGTACCGGTATGTCTAGTTAGGAAAACACAAGTTTCTGATACTAAGTAGGCTTTAATAACAAAAAAACACGTATAAATGTACATACCATTGTCTTCAACACCAATGTATAATGTCCCTTTCTGTGAACTGTTAAGGAACCCACATATGTACTTAGAAACATGAGCCTTAAAATCATGATAATGTTCACCAGTAATAAATGCCCTAACTGTAGTTTCATCTCCGATATATCCACCTTTTACAAACATATTTCCTTTTCCTATCTCATCATTTTTCATTCGATCTAAAATAAATAATGAACAGCTGATTTAAAGGCCCATCCATACTTACTTAGCACATTTTCTGAATTTCTTTTAATATGAACTCAGATATAACACATTTGTAGATATGTTGTGATATGTTGTGAATGTGGATTTTTCATTACAGTCTTGGTATCAAAATAGTTGTACCGTTCCTATTTTTCTTGTTTTTTTCAGATTTTTTGCCAGTTTTGTAATCATCAACAGTAGGCATTTTGACGCCAACTTTACCAATCTGGTTTGGCTCAACAATGTGTAATGAATTGTTAACACGGAGATATGTCTCGCTTATTTGTTATTTTGATAATGCAATACTTTAACATGTGAGTAATGAAATATTCAAAGTCAATGGGCCGTGACTGAAGCTACAGGGCTTAACAATCTCCATGGAAACGGGATGTGTCAATGCTAGCATAACTCATACCAAATATCATTGACTTTACATAATAAGTCGTTCCCTTTACGCAAACCTAAACACAAACATTAACTAGTAAACTTTGTTTCAAAGTCAATGAACATAATGAAGGGATGGTGTTACGTAATCTCCATGGAAAGTGAACTTTGCAAATGCCAATACGGTTGTATACACATATCATTGAATCAACATAAGTTTTATTCAAAGTAGATATTCAATAATGACCTCTTGTAACACATTGTAAATGTGTCTCTGTGTTTTCTTTATAAATCTTGAATAAACTACATAAACACAAGCTCTAGTGAGCTTTTCAAATCGACTGATTGATTCATCCAAAACTGACCTAATCAAAAACTAAAACATATAAACTAAGCTTCAAAGTCAATAGATCATGACTGAGGGGTAAGGACTAAATATTCTCCATGGAAATGAGATATGCTAATGCTTATATACAACTACAAACCAAACAACATTGACATACCACTAGTGGTTCCCAATAAACTGACCTAGTCACAAACTAAATCATGTTAAATAAGCAAAGTTTCAAGGTCAATAGACCATGACTGAAGGATTCATGACTGAGGGGCGGGCCCAAACAATTTGATAAATTAGATGCTAATGCTAATACAGCGTCATATCAAATAGTATCTATATTGATCTACCAATAGCGGTTCACCAGTACTTAGACAGAAACACAAACTAATACATTGTTGGCACCGCCGCCGCCGACAGCAGACCTACGTCTTTCATTTTGACTCTGTTAATGCGAGACATAAACAGGATAAACCCAAAGCTCAATTAAGAACAATTTTGTCAAAAACTATGCATATGTTCATGATCAATCTTTGACAGTAAATGAATAAATGCTACAGGGACCGTTCACTACATTGCTGGACTAGTGATGCAAAAATAACAGTAGTGCAAAACAATGTATGTTGTTGAATAATTTTTTGAAATAAACTTTCTCCTCGTGTTGTCTATGAGGGCCCCGGGGATAAGTCTTATTTGGTATATCACATTCAGAAAATAGAGATTTAGACTGTTGATACAACAATTGCAACATATCAGTTGTCAACTGTGAAACAGATACTAGTATTCCACAAATATCAACCGATTCGTGATGGCCTCTGTAAAATGTACTAAGGGATGATTTCAACTTCGCCACTTGGAACTCTTGATTTAATAGCCTCACTGTGAACATCAATCCTCTATCTAGGATTTCTAGGAAATCAGGATATGAAATGAGGACCCTAAATATCGTATCAACGGAGAGAAATATACTCCGTCTATGCTCACGCTATGTTGCTACATAAATATGAAAAGTTCACAATTTCAAAAAAAAACAAAAAAGAAAAAAGAAGCCATTGTAGGGATAACGCATTATCAATTTAGCTCTTTAAAATAAACTGGAAAGTTTATCCACATAGTACCATTACGAATCAGATCTATGACATAATATAAATATAATATTAAAACGTAGGTGCCTTTACAACATAGACGTTACAGAAAGTAGTATAAAAGATGTAGTAAGAACACTGGTAAATAAGCATATTAATTTTGTCGCTTGGAGAATAGATTGAAGTGAATATTTTACAAAATTTATTTTGTTGTTCAGAATAAGAGTACAAAAGTCAAAATGAACAGATCTTACTTTTTTGCACGTACTTGATATACTTAGGACCATATAAAAGTGTCGGGCTTAGACTCTGGTAGTCCAGATAATCATGCCATCTGCTGAGGTCACTTTTCGATTTTAAATTGTTATCCTTCAATAGCAGGGAGGCAAAGCAGAAAATTAAAACAGCCTGCCAAGGTGACACAATTATTTGAATTAGGACTTTGGTAAACCTGAAAACTAACTTTCGAAGAGATAAAGCCTATTCAAATATCTTGGAATTTAAACCCCGAAGTGCTGTAGTTAAACTTATATTAAGTGCCCACCGACTTTACAAAGAGACTGACAGAAACGAAAAAAAAACCCACTGAAAATGGAAGATTGATTTTAATTCAGTGTACAGTTAAGTTTAGAACGACCGACATGTAATGCTACAATGTCTATGCATCATATGCCAATGACAAAATGATGTTCAATTATGTGCCTGATATTCATATGATGAAATCATAATCTTTCAGTCAGTTTAATTGAAGTCTGGAGCTGGCATGTCAGTTAACTGCTAGTAGTCTGTTGTTATTTATGTATTATTGTCATTTTGTTTATTTTCTTTGGTTACATCTTCTGACATCAGACTCGGACTTCTCTTGAACTGAATTTTAATGTGCGTATTGTTATACGTTTACTTTTCTACATTGGCTAGAGGTATAGGGGAGGGTTGAGATCTCACAAACATGTTAAACCCCGCCGCATTTTTGCGCCTGTCTCAAGTCAGGAGCCTCTGGCCTTTGTTAGTCTTGTATTATTTTAATTTTAGTTTCTTGTGTACAATTTGAAAATTAGTATGGCGTTCATTATCACTGAACTAGTATATATTTGTTTAAGGGCCAGCTGAAGGACGCCTCCGGGTGCGGGAATTTTTCGCTACATTAAAGACCTGTTGGTGACCTTCTGCTGTTGTTTTTTTCTATGGTCGGGTTGTTGTCTCTTTGGCACATTCCCAATTTCCATTCTCAATTTTAATTATGTTAAACCATTTTTCGTTGAACATTTGGCCAAACTGAATTTTGTTAGGTTTTCAAAAATTTGTTAAAAGTCATGGTCACAAAGTAGAGTGAATTCAACAACTGCATGATTTGTATTTAAAGTATTTGAATGTCTTGTGTTTTTTATTATTTTTGTGATGTGTGTGCATTGTGTTATTTTGTTAATTTTCATGTATGCACATCAATCCCACTGGGGTATGATTGCCCATTATTCTAATACACTAAGTATAATAAATTATATATGTAAATTATTTATTAAAACAAAACCATGTAAAATGAACTTTTAAAATTCATGCAAAATTACTATGATATATAAGAAACAAAGAGATTCCTTAGTTATATGTTTACATGATATTTTTTGTAAAATATTTTGTATAATCAATTTATACAAAACTAAGGATTTAAACAGTACTTTCTTTAACATTGTGATATGATCAATTAAATAGGATCAACGTTCCAGAACATAGTTAATGTTATTACTTTCTCTATTTAGTGCATTCTTTTATTATAACATTTATGTATCTGTCAGTTTAGGCGTTATAGCAAAAATTTAAGATAGAAATTCAAGACGTTCTAATCATTTGGTCGATATACCAAGGTCTAGATTTTTTTTTTACAACCTACAATACAAATGTTTACATAGAAAAGCAATAGATTATTATTCTAATTACTCTTAATTTAAAATAGCAAGCAATGCAGCGAGACAAAAACGCTAAGTAAGAATAATCAATATCAATCTGGAGATCCTCCAATGCCCTCGAGGATGGGTTGGGGGAGGTAAGGGATATATTGATCCTGTTGTAGCATCGGTGAGCAACCATTACAATCCATTACCCCACCCTTTTATATATCTGTAGGTATCATGAATAGGCTGGTCCGATAGAGAATATAAAATAATTTGACAAAAATCTAATGTATCTTGCCTTTAAAGGTGTCGCAGGAAAATCTTAACTCTGAAGAAGCCTTTTAATCAATATAAAGTAAAAGCTATTTGGTACAGATTGATTGTTGGTCTTTTAAGTGAACAAGTTAGTCGAAGACTGAAATAGTCCTAAAAAGTTCACAAGCCATATAAATCGAAAGAAATTCCATGAAATACTTTATTTTGGTGCGAAAGGGGGAATTATTCTCGGACCAGGAGACAATCCAGTTTAACCAAACGTTGCCATGGGTTGCTTGAATCACAATTGCATGTGTCTGAAGGGAACTACCATTGAAATGGGGGGGGGGGGGTATGACAAAATATGTATGTTCACCTGTTCTAACCATAAAAATATTACAAAGACAAAATATAGCTAATTATAACGTTTAAAAGGACCTAAATCAGTCAAGGAACCATAGCTACAGTACATGTTATAATAAGGGTTTATGTCAAATACTATAATATAAATCATGTTTAAAAAAGAAACACAGGCATGTACATATCCGTCGGCTTTGATATTTTTTTTACTGTATACATGTACCTACTTACTTGAAGAAAATAATTTGCTATATATTTTATGGGTCAAGCTAGTCCTACTATACATGCCTTTGCATCATCTTAAATTTTTCATTGTTTAAATTTTGATTTTTTTAATGTGAAGCTCGTGCGGCAAGCTTTATATTAAAACAAACAATAGTAAACAAAATATAGTTAATAACCGTGTTTACTTTTAAAGTCACAAACCTTTTTCAAATTTTGAATATATAGTTCCCCTTTTTCTAACCTACAAGAAAACTTTCCGAGGAGCCGTGGATTGATGACTGTTCGAAAATTTCCAAAAACGTTCATTTAAATTCAAAGCGTCACCCGAGTAGAATGACAGACAACGTCTTCATGGGTCAATAACTATAGCATACGGATCGGTATAGGAAACTTTCAGTTGGTTAACTTTAAAAAGTGAAGTTTAAATGTTTTTCTTCATATAATTTTGCGTTTTCTTGGGGGGGGGGATGTTATAATGTAAGGATTTGTTTTTCGATCCGTGAGTAGTCATTTTCAATGTTAGTCGGAAAGCAAGATATCTCTAACATGAATACTGCAGAAATATCTAATTTTCACAGTACTGTTATCATGATAATGGTACAACAAAGATTGTTATTTGGATAGAGAGTTGTCTCATTGGCACCCATACCACATCTTACTTATATCTATTAGTTACCATACATGGTTAGTTACCATGCATGGTTAGTTACCATATGGGGTAATTAAGGAGTTACTTCCCTTTAAAAAAAAAAGATGCCACAACCTCTTATAAAAAAACATGGTGTTAGGGAAAACCTGAAAGGATTCAACAGACGAAAAAATTGATGATGAAAGGTTGAAATAAGTTCATAAAAAGCGAACGAGTTGTTATTGGTGGCATAACAGAGTTAATTCCCTTTCAAAACAAAAAAAAGAAATCTGAAAGGATTCAACAGACGAAGAAATTGATACATGTAATGAACGATAGAAATAAATTCATAAAACAATTAAAGCTTAAAAGTTGTTATTGTTGGCTTTTGTTTTCTGTATAGACAAATGGAAGTAGGATCTTAATAATAAGTTTTGAAGACTTGATCACTGTGATAGGCCGCTAGTCAAAATACCACATGACATTGTGAAGATAGTCGTTAAGATATAGTCGTTACACAGTGTGCTAGTGATCCATAATACGATATAAATGGGGTCAGTAAATTCCATATGGGAATCTATAGTCGTGTCTGTTATAAAAATTAACAAAGTAATGCCATATTTATATTTTTATAATATTTCCTGTTTTTTACCAGAGTTTAACTGTAAAATAAATGCGTGCAAACGTAAAACATTCTAATCCCCAAATGCGCGCAAACGTAATGGGCCTCTGGTTGATGATGTATCTACGACAGCAGCATTAAATACATCAACTTCATTAACCTAATAGGTTTAATGGTTTGTTTAGCAGTCATAATCAGAGTTATTGGAAGATTTTCGGATAGATCTGTTTATTCTTCTGTCATTTTAACATCACATGTTTTATGTGGACAATCCCTAAATCAGTGATATTTTTAATTACAACATTAACAAGGAGACATACTGCCATTGATAGTTAGATTACTTCTTGATTGCACATTTCTTTGATTAAATGATCTATCTATGCATTTGCAGTTATCAAATCTTTTTAAACTACCACCTTCAGGGAAACTGTATTGTCTAGGCCTTGAAATACAGATTCTTCTTCAATAATAACTATATCATAATCACACTGTGATTTAAATTCAAATTTTCCATTAAGGGCTGCCTTCATCATTTTTGTGGTATTAAATTTCGAATCAGAACATGCCTTTCCAGATGAATGTCCGTCACAATAACCACGACCTTCATTATCCAAGAGTTTAAATATAAATGTTATATTACTTGTTTCTTTCCCTTTGCAAACAACACCATGATACAATTATCTATACCTAGCGCTGACTAAAAGATGTACAGAATAATAGCTTGTATAATATATATATATATATATGTTGGCTTAGAATGAACAATAGAAAGTAAAAACCTATATATGCTGAGTAACCGATCGTCACTGCAATAATGATATCTTGGTGGCAAGTGAACTGCTTTTTGATTTTGATCAAAGCCACAGTGCATACACTTTTACAGCATTGTACATGTGTTGGTGCTTAAGTGGCATGTTATAACTTGTGCTGTGTGACATGTGGAGTCAAAATGTATATAGTATGATCATGATGGAACAGATCATTGCATGTATAGGAATATAAGAGATATTGAATTACTGTAAAGCTAATTGTGCTTCATGTTTTAAATTGAGCACCCTGCTTGGATAATGGTATAGCTTATAATTGAACTAGCTTATAATTGGATGTGACAATCTGCTTTTGAAATTCCAACTCGGTCGTGGGTGCGCAATGTATAGTGTTGATATCCTATATTCAAGTTTCTTGAACAATATAGTTATAGGCGAAATTTTACTGCTCCATGCACCGAATATTTTTTTCACTATAAGTTGTTTCTTTCACATGTACACAGTTGCCTACAGTAATAGTTACCAAACCGTGTTACACTACAAAAGTAGTGGTACTACAGATAGTGGGGGGATAAAGGAGAAGGACGTCCAACATAAATCATGTATATGTGCTCTGGTAAAAAAATATGTATGTAAATAATTTATGTTTTGCATAATTATCCATAATGTACACTCAATATATCGAACGCGATGATAAAATCGTTTTAAAAGTTATAATTAGCTTGTATTAGAATAACCTAATCTGACACGTATATTTTGACGGATTGAAAATTTCCAATCGTCTAGAATAGAAATCAAAATAGCATTGAGCAAATGTATGCAAACTATGGTTCAGGTCAGGATCGCGTTTTTTTTTTACATAAAAATCTTGATTTTTTTTTTACAATATCTTCGAAGACTACCTCCTCAATTCAATAAGCATTCATCACTATATGTTTAGATCTTTTGCTTGATTACTAATAGAATAAAAAGAATCAAAGTTCATGAAAGTCAATCGAAAAAAACAATTTTATCTATAATTTTTTATATTGTCATATGAGCGGGAGGTTTGGCTAGCCTTTAAACCAGATAAACCCACCAACATTCATCATTATACGTGTAGATCTTTTGCTTGATTATAAATAGAATAAAAAGAATCAAAGTTCATGAAAGTCAATCGAAAATCAACACTTTTAGCTATATTTTCTTACATTGTCATATAAGCGAGAGGTTTGGCTAGCCTATAAACCAGATAAACCCACCAAATTTGTCTTAATATGTTCTGTGCCAAGTAAAAAATCTATTTCTATTGATGTTGGCGTTTTTGTCTTCTTAGTGCTGTATTTAAGTCCGAATATAGGTAGGAATCTTCGTTTGTCTATGCGTTGATAATACCAGAAAAAAGTTTTCCTTTGAAGTCGACCTTCCTTTCAAATCTGTACTAACGGATCTGGATACATTTTCAAGCGAGTCACATATATTCGCCATTACTGCTTTCCATCTGTCTTTGGATTCTTTGAGATTCATATAAATAGTTCTAAGAACTTGACGCAAGTATTCGTTACTGCTGATCTCATCTGGGTGAAACGTACTATTGCAAGAAACTATAGAGAATCTTATTAAAGGCAATTCGTATTTTTCACTCTTTGTATCAATCACTTGGAATGTGTCATCGCCTGGAAAAGAACGGGATTTACGACCTCTTTGATTAAACTTTCGATTTCTCGATGATGATATTTTGCTGCTAGATGAGATGCAGTTAAACCGCTAGTGTCACCAATTCGATCACATTTACTTGATTTTGTCTTCAAATCTATGTTACAGAATGGGAATTTAAGAAGAATTTTAAGTGCTTCTTTACCTTTCCAATAAACAGTTTGGTGTAATACCCCCATCGCCTGTTTTCTGGAATACAATTAAGAAATCAAGCTGATGCTTTGGGGTCCCAATTGTCTTCCACATTTCTTCCCATTCTCCCATCTTTTGCATGATGAACTACTCTCTGTAAATCTTTATAATCATTTTGAATACAATTATTTGAGAATGTTATATTGTTTTTTTTTTGTCGAATTTGTACCTTTGGTTTTCATAAACATCTCTACAAGTAAAACATGTGAGATAGTGAAAGCACGTTATTATGATATTGTAATTATTGTATTTATTTATGGTTGCCTGATTTGTGTTGTGTGTCCTGATAGTTGTTTACAGAATAATCTTAGAACTGTGCAGTTTAGAAATCACTGGAACGATTACAGAATGATTGGAACTTTCCAGAATGATTCTTATAAAAGATGCGTCATATAAACTTCTACATTTTACTAGAAACTTCTGTTGTAACTTTCTAGGATGTTCCATTATAGACTGTTCTAGAATCTTCCATGACAACTATATATATACAGACACTAAAGTTTAACACTCCCTCTTGGATTTGGACTTAGACATCGATAGACATCAATATTCATAGCATTTGGATTGACATTTTTATTCTGCAAACAACATCATACTGGATTGTGACCTTAGGTAGCACTGTGTAGTTTCGCATTTTGGCCCCTGTGGTATTTTTCAAATATGAGAGCTAGTGTGCAATAAAAATCATTTTTGGATAGCTGAGTATTAAAATAGCCTTTGTATTGGGTTTATATGAACATCAAGGTTATGTAATGTATGTAATATAGGCTGTTTTCTGCATGACAGTCCGTATTTGCATGTCCCTACCATACATTGGTCCGGCAATTATTGTAATGTTTTTTTCCAACTTTTTATCGCACGAACTTTGTGATTGGATTTTACGAAAAAATGAGGCGAAAGACACCCATTTTTTATTTGATCATTAGGAAGATTTATGAAAACAGTTTCTGAAAAGGTATCACTCAAAGGCATTGAAATTCTAGTTTGATCCAAATTTTGGGGGATATGTGACATGTCAACCCCCCTTTTTGCAATATTTTATGGTAAATAAATGCAGAATGTTGCCATGGATACACATATAAGGAATTAATTTTCACTCTTTTAACTTTTGAAAATCAAATCTATGGAATATACTGATTACATACATATGCACATGTACAACACAAACAGTTGGGTTAATGTATTAGAAATCCAGGAATAGGAGATGATAAAACATTTTGTGGCTCATTTTTAATTTTATTTTCTAACTGTGGAGTGCTACCTTATGGCACACCAGAAAGTACAGAAATGCACTTTTTAAGATAAAATTTACCACAAATCTTTAGTCTTTTATGTTCTTGTTTTAGTTCTGAAGGTAAAAAATCTGTTAGGAATGCAATTTATGTTTATTTTATTGTTTACTGTCCTTAGCAACCAAATATACACATTTTGACACTTAGACATGTTGCGGTCTCAAATTTGTACTCCATTAGCTTCGCCATTGTAACCAAAGATTGCGCTTTATATGATATCCTCAGAATGTATTGCTTTATATTTTTGAATGCGAATAAGTCAAATAAACATTTTTAGCAGGATTTTATATTATAATTTGACATTAATTAAATTTAATGATGCCAGTACTGCTAGAAATTTATACCCTGCTTGAGAGCTTCTAAACCAAGGTTAGGTATGCTATTTACAGCAAAATTGACCTATAAGTGCTTTCAAATACCTTAAAATTGTACAATTTGTCCTCTTTGAAGGTAATTTTATGATTTTAAATAAGATAATGGGAAAAGTTTTAGAAATTTACCCCAAAAATGAGACAGACTTGAAGTTTTTCACTATGATCCAGCATTTATTTTTAAATCACTTTTTGTCGCGTTTCAACATCAACTGCTAACCTTCATAAAATCTTTATTACTGAACCAATTTTAAAAACTAAGGTACCATTTTCATCGTAACAGCTAGTAGAACACAGAAAATATAATAAAAATTGAAGCAGAAGGGGAAAAATTTCACCTTAAGGTAGCACTCCACAGTTAGATGTGTAGTTTCGCATTTTGGCCCCTGTGGATTTTTCAAATATGAGAGCTAGTGTGCAATAAAAATCATTTTTGGATAGCTGAGTATTAAAATAGCCTTTGTATTGGGTTTATATGAACATCAAGGTTATGTAATGTATGTAATATAGGCTGTTTTCTGCATGACAGTCCGTATTTGCATGTCCCTACCATACATTGGTCCGGCAATTATTGTAATGTTTTTTTCCAACTTTTTATCGCACGAACTTTGTGATTGGATTTTACGAAAAAATGAGGCGAAAGACACCCATTTTTTATTTGATCATTAGGAAGATTTATGAAAACAGATTCTGAAAAGGTATCACTCAAAGGCATTGAAATTCTAGTTTGATCCAAATTTTGGGGGGATATGTGACATGTCAACCCCCCTTTTTGCAATATTTTATGGTAAATAAATGCAGAATGTTGCCATGGATACACATATAAGGAATTAATTTTCACTCTTTTAACTTTTGAAAATCAAATCTATGGAATATACTGATTACATACATATGCACATGTACAACACAAACAGTTGGGTTAATGTATTAGAAATCCAGGAATAGGAGATGATAAAACATTTTGTGGCTCATTTTTAATTTTATTTTCTAACTGTGGAGTGCTACCTTAGAAGTGAACGTAATATTCAGATTGGATTCCGAAAGATTTCCGGATACAGATAAAGATAAAAGATTGGACTCATATTTTGACAGTTAAGTTGACAGTAATATTTGTGTAATTCTTCTTGTAAACTTTTGTATAATAAATATTGTTAAATTTTATTATTGATTTGTGTCTTTTGTTGGCTACAATTTAAAGGTAATTTCTGGCCGTAACAGAAATTGGGGGCTCGTCCGGGAGAACGAAAATATCTTATTCAAAATTTATTCAATATTTGTATTATAACTAGCCAACAAAATTCTACAAAATGGCATTTGATGCCGGTTAATTTTTGAAAACGCCAGACCTGGAGGGGTTTGATAATTTAAAGAAAGAGGAATTAGTGTTGCTTGCTAAACATCTGAAATTAGATTTTAAAGTATCTATGAGAAAACAAATTATAAAAAATTTGGTTATAGACAAATTAGTTGACGCAGAAATTTTAGGTGAAGAGGCTCTTGAACTTAAGGTCGAAAATATTGACGCCTTTAAATTAAAACAGCTTGAATTAGAACATGAACTCAAATTAAAAGAACTGGAGATAAGAAAAGAAGATGAATTTAAATTAAAAGAACTGGAATTGAAGGAGATGGAGAAAAGAAAAGAAGATGAACTTAAATTAAATCAAGATGAACTTAAATTAAAACAGGCAGAACTGGAAATGAAGGAAAGGTTGGAAATGGATAAAAAAGAAAAAGAAGATGAAATAAAATTAAAAGAACTTGAAATGAGAGAAAGGCTAGAGATGGAAAAACTGAAAATTGAAATGGTCAAAGAAGAAAGCAACTCTAAAGTCCAGTCGAAATCAGATTATTTTGATGCAGCAAAAAATATACGTTTGGTTCCCAGATTTTGTGAAAAAAACAATCGATAAATATTTTCCACAGTTTGAGAAAATTGCTCGTAATTTGAATTGGCCAAAGCCATATTGGACTACAATGCTACAAAGTGTTTTTGAAGGTAAGGCCGTTGAAATATACTCCGCACTTCCATCAGAAAAAAGTTCCGATTATGACACAGTAAAACAGGAAGTTTTGAAAGCTTATGAGCTAGTACCAGAAGCATATAGACAGAAATTTAGATCTTATAAAAAGTTTGATTCACAAATCTATGTGGAATTTGCTCGGGAAAAAGAAGATCTATTTGATAAATGGCTTACTTCAAAGAAAACAGATAACAATTTTGATAACCTAAGACAATTGATGTTATTAGAAGAGTTCAAACAATGTGTTCATTTAGACTTAAAAACACATTTAGACGACAAAACTGTTGGGACAATACATGATGCAGCTGTAATTTCAGATAATTATACCCTTTCACATAAAAGAAGTTTCAAGGGTCAAAATGTTAATACCTCAAGTGGAAATTACAAAAATCAAAGCACTGAGCGTACTGATAGTAAGCCTGTTGCACAGAATAAGAGTCAGTCCAGTTATAATATGTCTAGTCCAAAATTTGATACTTTTGAGAAGAAGTCACTGATTTGTGCTTATTGTAAGAAAAATGGTCACCTGATGGCTGATTGTTTTAGACTCCAGAAGAAGAATGAACGAGATAATAAGCCGAAGTCCAGTGCTTGTACGACACCTTTTATTACCAGTACGTTGGAATGTCCTGCGAGTCACGCTTTTAAGTCCAGTTTTTGTGATTACATGGAGGAATATAAACCCTTTATGTCTGATGGGTTTATTTCTATTGTTGATGATACCACTCTTCAGCCTGTTAAGATTTTACGGGACACTGGAGCTTCTCAGTCTTTATTGTTAGAAGGTGTGTTGCCTTTGTCCGAGAAAACTTCTGTTGGTGCCTCCGTTTTGTTACAAGGTGTAGAGTTAGGTTGTATAGATGTTCCTCTCCATCGTATTTATCTGAAGTCAGATTTGATAACTGGACCAGTTATTGTGGGTGTTCGTCCTAATCTCCCCATTGAGGGTGTTACATTATTGCTAGGAAATGATCTAGCTAGGAACAAAGTGGTTGCTGAACCAATTGTTACCAGTGAACCAGTGGTGGATGTTAAATTACCTGAAGATGAAGCTGAATTGTATCCAGCTTGTGTTGTAACTAGGGCGATGGCTAGAAAACAACAAGACGAGGATTTGCAAGAAAACCAGTTTGATTACATGGACCTTTCTGACACTTTCCTAGCCGACATTAAAGGTCCTGGTAGCTCAGAAAAGGCCATAATAAGACCACCTAATGTTAACAAGAATGTTATTATGCCATGGCCAGACATAAACAGCCATTCATTAAACAGAAAGAACCTTTTGGAAGAACAAAATAAAGACCCTGAGGTTCTTCAGCTCTGCAAGAGGGCTAAACCACAGGAGGAAGCAGACAAAGTGGCTGAATGCTATTTCCATCAGGACGGTATTTTAATGAGGAAGTGGAGGCCTCCTGATGCTACCCCAGAAGAGGAATGGAGAGTGGTATACCAAGTGGTGGTGCCTAAAGTTTATAGGCAAGAAATTATTGGTCTTGCCCATGACACCCCCTTGGCTGGACACTTAGGTATAAGAAAGACTTGCCTTAAGATCTTGCAGCATTTCTACTGGCCAAGACTTAGAAATGATGTTGCAGAATACTGCAAATCCTGTCATATATGCCAGGTTGTTGGTAAGCCTAACCAGAAAATACCACCAGCACCACTTCTGCCCATTCCAGCCTTTGACGAACCTTTCAGCAGAGTTCTAATTGACTGCGTTGGACCTTTACCAAAGACCAAAACTGGAAATGCGTATTTATTGACAATCATGTGTACATCCACTCGCTTTCCTGAGGCTATTCCGCTAAGAAATATCAAGACACCTACTATTGTCAAAGCACTTATCAAATTTTTCACATTAGTAGGACTTCCTAAGTCTATACAGTCCGACCAGAGATCAAATTTCATGTCAGGGTTTTTTTCAGCAAGTCGTGTACCAGTTAGGGATTGCTCAGTATAGATCAAGTGCGTACCATCCAGAATCTCAAGGTGCCATAGAACGTTTTCATCAAACATTAAAGAACATGATTAGAACTTTTTGTCTTCAATTTGACAGAGACTGGGATGATGGAGTTCACTTTCTACTTTTTGCAGCCCGAGAGGCTGTTCAAGAATCCCTTGGATTTAGTCCCTTTGAGTTGGTATTTGGCCATACTGTAAGGGGATCGTTAAAATTGATTAAGGAAAAGTGGCTTACTGAACATACTGACTTGAATCTTTTAGACTATGTATCTAGATTTAAAGAAAAATTGTATACTGCTTGTCAAATTGCTCAGAAAAACTTAACAAATGTACAGAACAAGATGAAAATATGGTATGATAAAGATGCCAAGGATAGAGTTTTTGAGCCTGGTGATAGGGTACTTGTATTTTTGCCAGTCCCTGGACATCCCTTACAGGCTAAATATTGTGGTCCTTATACAATAGAGAGTAAAATCAATGATTTGAATTATATTGTAAAATCTCCAGGTCGGCGTAAACAAAACAGAGTGTGTCATATTAATATGTTAAAACCATATTTTGAGCGTACTAATGAATGTGAGAGTAAACCAGTTGCCACTTTAGGCATGGTTAAATTTGAGAACAATCATGACAAACCAGATGTAATTGAACCACCTTTTAGTTCTAAAACTTTGGAAGAGACAGTTAGATTGAAAAATTCCGAAATTTTGTCAAATTTAGACTCAAAACTTGCACATCTGTCTTTTGATCGTAGAGACAAAATAAAAACTTTGGTATTTTCTTTTACAAATCTTTTTCCAGATGTGCCAAACAAAACCACTGCTGTTTGTCATGATGTTGATATAGGAGATGCTTCTCCAATTAGGCAACATCCTTACCGGCTCAATCCACTCAAACTTGAAGCTATGAGAAAAGAAATTAAATATATGCTTGACAATGATATTATTCAGCCGAGTAACAGTGAATGGAGCTCTCCTTGTCTCCTTGTGCCAAAACCAGATAAAACCTTTCGTTTCGTGACTGATTTCAGAAAAGTAAATTCAGTCTCAAAATCTGATTCCTATCCGATTCCAAGGATAGACGATTGTATTGACAACATTGGTCAAGCAAAATTTGTGAGCAAATTTGATTTGTTGAAAGGTTATTGGCAAGTTCCATTGACACAGAGAGCTCGTGAAATATCAGCTGTTGTTACACCAGATGGCTTATTTCAATATACTGTAATGCCGTTTGGCATGAAAAGTGCACCAGCTACATTTCAAAGAATGATCAATACTGTTATAAAAGATTTAAACTGTTGTTATGCTTATATTGATGATCTAATTGTGTGTAGTGATAGCTGGGAACAGCATTTAACACATTTGTATGATACTTTTGATAGATTGTTACAATCAAATTTGACTGTTAATCTTGGTAAAAGTGAATTTTGTCAGGCCACTGTTGATTATTTAGGGCATACAGTTGGCCAAGGTCAAGTGAAACCTATTATGGCTAAAGTAGAAGCCATTTCCAAATTTCCTCCTCCTACAAATAGAAAACAACTTATGAGATATTTAGGCATGATTGGATTTTACAGAAAATTTTGTTCAAATTTTGCTTCTGTGGTTCAACCACTGACTCATCTTTTACGAAAAGATTATAAATTTATCTGGAGTGAAAATTGTCAAAACGCTTTTGAAAATAGCAAATCACTTTTAATTAATAGTCCAGTTCTGATTACTCCAGACTTTGAAAAACAATTTAAACTTGCCGTTGATGCAAGCGATGTAGGAATTGGAGCTGTTTTATACCAAGAGACAGATGATAATGTTGAGAAACCTATATCATATTTTTCCAAGAAATTAGATAAACATCAGAAAAATTATTCAACTATTGAAAAAGAGTGTTTTGCAATGTTGTCAGCACTTCAACATTTTGATGTATATTTGAATCCCACTGTATGTCCTATTCTTGTTTGTACTGATCATAATCCTCTCACCTTCATAAATAAAATGAGAAACAAGAATCAGAGGTTGACTAGGTGGAGTTCATTGTTACAGGAATATGATGTAATTGTAAAACATATTAAGGGTAAAGATAATGTAATAGCAGATGCTTTATCTAGAGCTTATTAAAACACTTTGTATATACTATGTATTTTGTTCGTTTTATTCATGATAAGTTTTTGTTACACTAAAACTTCTTTTAAGGGGGGAGGTGTTATGATATTGTAATTATTGTATTTATTTATGTTCGCCTGATTTGTGTTGTGTGTCCTGATAGTTGTTTACAGAATAATCTTAGAACTGTGCAGTTTAGAAATCACTGGAACAATTACAGAATGATTGGAACTTTCCAGAATGATCCTAATAAAAGATGCGTTATATAAACTTCTACATTTTACTAGAAACTTCTGTTGTAACTTTCTAGGATGTTCCATTATAGACTGTTCTAGAATCTTCCATGCCAACTATATATATACAGACACTAAAGTTAAACACTCACTCTTGGATTTGGACTTAGACATCGATAGACATTAATATTCATAGCATTTGGATTGACATTTTTATTCTGCAAACAACATCATACTGGATTGTGACCTTAGAAGTGAACGAATATTCAGATTGGATTCCGAAAGATTTCCGGATACAGATAAAGATAAAAGATTGGACTCATATTTTGACAGTTAAGTTGACAGTAATATTTGTGTAATACTTCTTGTAAACTTTTGTATAATAAATATTGTTAAATTTTATTATTGATTTGTGTCTTTTGTTGGCTACAATTTAAAGGTAATTTCTGGCCGTAACAACATGAACAACGTAATATTGATTTAAATGTCACTGCATAAAAAAATAATTTCAAAAATTGGTATCCAAGAGAAACGAAAAGACAGATCACACTTAAAAAAAAAGAAACTGAAAACAACAAAAATCGAGATAATCAAGAGTGCTCCGGAAGGTAAGGAAGATCCTGCTTTACATACTTAACTTTGAAGTGACAGTATCATAGAAAACAAAACCGTACTTACCTGAATTGTTATTTTTGTATGCAACATTGAAGTTACATTGTATCAACCTCCATTACATTATCTTTTTAAAATGAATATAATAATATCCTATTCGATAAAATCATATCTAAATCTACCAATTAAACAAATTTAACGAATCTTATTATTTTGAAAAATATTGGGACAAATTATTTTCAGGCGGAGTGCCGATCGTTTGTCCGCCTTTCTGAGAACACAACACTTATTGGCAACGTTCTTCTGTTAAATAAAAATGTATTGAAATTATTCGATAAGAATATAACGCATGTAGAAGTAGAAGTAGAATTATTTTCTACCATGCTACCAGGACCAAGTTTAAGACTCAGATAGCCCGCTCCTATTATTATAATTTGAATGATAGGTGTTATTGACAGCAATGTTTTTGTATGATTTACTAGCAAATTAATTATCTTGGGACAGTAGAGAGCATGACGCCTTTCTGCTGTTGAAGACTGCGTTTTGCCCTTTTTATTTTATTTTTTTTTCATTTTTGTTGTTGGGTTGCTATTTTATTGATTGACATAAACCCAAAATCCCATTTTATTCATAATCAATCCAAAGTGCTACAACCCTGTCAGACTGTCTGCAATGATTACTGTCAAACGGCACGGGATAGAAATCTCGCACAGTAGTGGTCTAGTATGCAAAAGCGGGACTACATTCTACATATGAAAATGAGGATAATTGGTATGATTGTCAATGAGACACCAAAGTTCAAAGGAAGTGGATGTGAGCAATTATAGGCAACTGTACGGTCTTCAGCCATGACAACCAATACGCCATAGTCGGGTATAAAAGACCCGACGTGAAAAATATGGAACAATTCACTTCAGAAAACTAACGGCATAAATCATAACAAAGCAATTTACGACAAAGAAATATGACAGACATGAGACACCGATAACCACTGAACTACATAAAACTTTGCTCAGTGCTCGGAGCACAAAAATCATGCTCGAAACATGAAATCCAGCAATTTGATTGGTTGATTTTCGAGTCAGAGTACAAAAATCATGCTCGAAAGTTTTATGACCGTGAGCATAAGTTAAAGTAGGGTTTATTAAATCAACATTTTTCCAGATTGGTCGAGTTAACTCCAAAACAGTGGACATGCTCAACCTTACTGATTTTACATGAATTTAAAATAGCCTGAGATCAGGGTCAACAGGTAACAAACATTTCAAACTGACCAATGAATGGCGGTTGATATCTTTTATGTGTGTGTTGCATTGTCGTATTGGGATTTTTGTCGCACTTTAGTATTTTTGGTGTTTCGTTGTTTTTCTGTAGTTGATGTGTTTACCTAAGTTTTAGTTTGTAACCCGGTTTTGTTTTCTCTCAATCGATTTATGACTTTCGAACAGCGGTATACTACTGTTGAGTTTATTCATGTCTAATCTGTCAAAGAAACAGTATATAGTACAATGATTTACATGTAACATATGGTTGACGGGCCTGTTGTTTGTATATTCAATTAGACTCTAACTTGATCTCAAAAACATAATGTATTAACGACTGATTGAAAACAGATCTGATCAAGCGGCCCATGCCAAAGTGATATCTACGATTTCTATCACTCAATAAACAGAATATGTTTAATTTAATCACAAGAAGAATGCACATCCTGAAATGTCTCCCAAAGGATATGCTTACAATCATTCCATATACCCTAATAAAGATACCTATTGCTTGAAGACTTACACTACAAAAAAGTTACGTTGGCCAAGGTATAATGAAATAAGGTCAAGAACAAATGAACCCTACCATATGGTCATGTACCCAACACATTCATTGCAAACACCAATTGTGATTGTGATTCCTATTGCGTACAGTACCCGAGAAACTGACCTAACCATGAAAAGAGTTGACATATCTCAAGGAACCATGACAATAAGTCCAAGGTCAGATGAACAACTATCCCATATACAAAATATAACACAACTATGAAAAATAGTGTTGGAAAAAAGGACCAAAACCAAGACATCCTCACATTGACCCATGAACCATAAAAAGATCAGATGAGCCCCGACAGATAAACATATGCATGCAATCCTTACAATCAGGCCATGTAACACGTATAAATAACATATTGTTTATAGAAACTGGTAACAAGTTCAGATAAACCCGGCCAAAGACATGTACACCTTACAAATATTCCATACACCAAAAATGCTTTACCTTTTGCTTATATCATAACAAACAAGAATTGTTCTAAGTACACGGATGACCAATCCGCACTATCATTTTCTATGTTCAGTGGACCGTGAAAATGGGGTAAAATCTCTAATTTGGCAATAAAATTATTAAGATCATATCATAAGAAACGTGTACTTAGTGTCAAATTGATTGGACTTAAACTTCATCAAAAACTACCTTGACCAAAAACTTTAACCTGAAGCGGGACAGACGAACGAACGAACAAACAGACGCACAGACCAGAAAACGTAATGCCCATAAATGGGGCATAATAAATGGGGCGTTAAATACCTGCCAACAAAAGTACTAAACATTGAACCATGAAAATTATGTCAACGAAATATGTTCCAGATCGACATGTACACCTTACATTTATTCCATACTCAAAATAAAATTGGCCTATTGCTTATAGTATGTCTAGTAATTTCTTTTTAGTATCATCTTATTAAAGAATAATGTCAGTAAGAAACAAACTAAAGACCCTAAAGACCTTTTGTCACTTACCTGTATCAATGGTTTGGTCAAATTGGAATTTTTGAAGATGTTGAATGGCAGATTATTTTTCTGTTTGCAGCTTCTACATAGCTTTTAAGATAATTGACAAAATGATAAAAATTAGTCAAACATTGAATGTCAATCAATAACTTTCAGAATGCTCAATTACGAGTTATTTGAAATGCTACGACACTGTTTTTTTTATTTATTCAAACGGTCTACCTATCTTATAGGATTTTTTAGGTAATGGGCAAATACATGAATATTAACCAAAGGTCAAGACCTACCAAAATAGTCACCTTATAATTTATGGGGGAAAAGTATAAAAGTCAAACCTGATCACAAAGGACATTAAATAAAGGCAACAGTAGTATACCGCTGTTCAAAATTCATAAATTGATAGAGAAAAACAAATCCGGGTTACAAACTAAAACAGAGGGAAAGGTATCAAATATAAGAGAGCTACGACACAACAGAGACACAACACCGAAACGTAACACTCACAGAAAAGAACTATAATGTAACAATGGCCATTTCCTGACTTGGCACAGGGCATTTTATGAAAAAATGGTGGGTTGAACCTGGTTTTGTGGCATGCCAAACCTCCCGCTTTAATGGCAGTGGTAATTGTAAAATTAAAATGACTACATTATACGACAGGGTTACAATAGATAAACAGATAAATGGGAGAAAATATAGGAAAGAGAAACAAACCAATAATAGCCATCAAAAGGTAACAGGTTAAAAAATATTTTCATACCCCAGACGACATTAAACCTACCTTTTAGGATACATGACCTTTGACTGGAGTTGAAAGAGAATGAAAAGACCTGAAAAGAAAGTTTTTTCAAGACATAAAGCATTTTACCCACATGTTCTTATTTTATCAATGGTGGCCATGTTTGTTGACTGACTGGAATAAATAACACAAACTTTATCAAAGTCCTAAAAATAGCCCTAAGGCTAAAAATCATGCAACAAAACTTTGGTTGTAAATTTGATTAAAAAGTGTCGGAGGAGAAGATCTTTAAAAAAAAGTATATGATAGACAGAAATTGATGCAGAAAGTTCAATTGGTGGTTTCTGTTTCTGCCTGGTGACCCAAAAAGTCAATAAATTGAATTTGTGGAGAAAATCACAAGTTGGCAAATGCACAAGTAATAGTCAGATTGAGGATGTCTCTTGGTTTGTTGTTACAAGGTTGCTGTTTCATTTTTTTGGTTAGTAGCCTTTTAGAAACACAAAAAAGAGACTACTTGATGCTTTTAATCAAATATAAAAATTTAAGAGTGTAAAAAACAATTAAAAAATACAATATAAAAAATATAAAAAAGTTATTCACAGGGTAAACATTTTAAAAATGAGGAAACTCCATTGCTCACCACAGTATATTCCCCAACAGCTTCAAATAAATAAAAAAAATCTCAACGTAACTTATGATAAGACATATGCAAATGTAAACAATTAAAGATTAATCAATACCTTATCTCCCATTAAACTAAGACAGATATAAGGCAAAAGAGAAACAAGTAATAAACAAAATGAACTGATAGCTCACTTATGATTATCCAATCGCTAAGTATTTAGTAAACAATAACTTGAAAAGTAACTTTTTACTGTTTCTTTCATGTTTAAATTTTTTTTTTAAAGATTAATCTTGTAAATCAATGTTATTTCTCCTTAATGTAAATTTTATCTGAAAATGAAAAAAAAAACAATAATACTCTTTATTTTTCCCTTTATAATCAATGTAGATAACTAATGGTGTCCTAAAAAATTGCTTTCATTCGTTTAAAAAGTAAGACATATCACATTGAGAAATACCAATAATAAATTTTTTTTAAATCTTGGTTTATGCCTTTTTTATTCTTCTTGGATACATATTTTTGTGCTTCTCAGACTGGCCTATATTTTTCAAAGGGGGTCTGAAAGTAATTTTTGAATATTAAGGCTGTCAAGGAAGTTTTGATGGCACATAGGTTTATTAAATCATCTAGCATGTTGGTCTAGAACAAATAACTAGGAATAAAACCATCCACCCATGTGGGGATTTGTGAGCATAAGGTTGTCTTTACCAAGCATATATAGCTAGTACTGGATATATAATATCCTACTATAGCTTCTTGCAGTTCAAATAGAGAGCAAAAGATTGTTCCTGTAAAATTATGTACCAAAAGCAATAACTAACAAACCATTAAACAAAATATGTTGAACAAAATATGACCACTTAAAAAATATGCACATTTATAATTATTATATGTTTTACATCTTTCAACTAAGTATGACTTGATTGCGTATAATGTTAAGTTTCATACAAAATAATGTGTCCTAGTCTAAAACTTAGGTCCATTTTTATTGCAAAATAAATATATATTTATTTTAAATACATTAATAACCAGGGGTCATTTAAGCTTTTTTTTGTACTGGCCAGACCAATGGACTGAAAAGTCTACTGGTCCATCTCCAAATCTACTGGTCCTGCAAAAATGACATTCATTTGACAAACACTTACTGTAAATTCAGAAATTATTGTGTGCATTTATTATTGCGATTTTGTCATTTTAGACTTAAATGCGATTTTAATTTTTACGATTTTGAGAAAAATTCTGTTTAATTCATATAAAATAGTTAAAATTATTGCGTCTACAACTCTGACTCATTTTTCGCAATAATAAAAACCTCCCATTAATTTCTGAGTTTACAGTATATAAATGATAGATGTTTACTTTTATTTTCATACTTTCTTTTACATATGTTAGACAAGAACTAGAGGCTCTCAAGACCCTGTGTCCCTCACCTTGGTCTATGTGCATATCAAACAAAGGACACAGATGGATTTATGACAAAATTGTGTTTTGGTGATGATGTATTTGTAGATCTTAATTTACTGAACATTCGAGCTACTTACAATTTTCTCTCTATAATAATTTTTTTTTAAACTTGGCCCTTTATTTACAGAGGAAAATATTTTGTAAAAATTTACAAAAATTAATTAAATCAATGAAAATTGTTAAAAATTTATTATAAAGGGCAATAACTCATTAAGGGGTCATCTGACTATTTTGGTCATGTTGACTTATTTGCAGATCTTACTTTGCTGAACATTATTGCTGTTTACAGTTTATCTCTATAATAGGATTCAAGATAATAACAAAAACAGCAAAATTTCTTTAAAAATTACCAATTTAAGGGGGCAGCAACCCAACAACCAAATTCATCTGAAAATTTCAGGGAAGATCGATATTGACGTGATAAATAATTCAATTCCTTGTCACATTTGCTCTAAATGCTTTGGTTTCAGAGTTATAAGCCAAAATCTATATTTTACCCTATGTTCTACTTTTAGTCATGGTGGCCATCTTTGTTGGATGGCTCGGTCACCGCACACATTTTTTAAATTAGATAACTCAATAATGATTGTGGCTAGATTGGTTAAATTTGGCCTAGTAGTTTCAGAGAAGAAGACTTTTGTAAAAGATTACAAATATTTGCAAAAAATTGGTAAAAAATGACTTTAAAGGGCAATAACTCCTTAAGGGGTCAACTGACCATTTTAGTCATGTTGACTTAATTGTAGATCTTACTTTGCTGAGCACTATTGCTGTTAACAGTTTATCTCTTTCAATAATAATATTCAAGACAATAACCAAAATCGGCAAAGTTTCCTTAAAATTACCAATTCAGGGGCAGCAACCCAACAACAGGTTGTCCAAGTCATCTGAAAATTTCAGGGTAGATAGATCTTTACTTGATAAACAATTTTATCCATGTCAGATTTGCTCTAAATGCTTTGGTTTCAGAGTAATAAGCCAAAATCTACATTTTACCCCTATGTTCTATTGATAGCCATTGCTGGCTATCTTGGTTGGTTGGCCGGGTCACCAGACACATTTTTCAAATTTGATACCCTAATGATGATTGTGGCCAAGTTTGGTTAGATTTGGCAAAGTAGTTTCAGAGGAGAAGATTTTTGTAAAAGTTAACGATGATGGACATCACAAAATTCTACTGGTCTGCCTGACCACTAGCTGAGAAAATCTACTGGTCCGATGCAAATTCTACTGGTCTTGGACCACTTGGCTACTAAGGACCCTACAGTAAAATAACTACTATATATATTCAAACACTTCTAAAAATATTCATAAAAATCTTAAACAAGCTAAAATACATCAATTTTAATAATAGTTGACAAAAGTTTATATACAGTATTTTTTTCCAGCCTGCTAAATTTGTCGCATAAACAAAACATAGCAATCCTACATTCCGTTGGCAGGGGCCGTGGTAGGCCACAAATCTTCACTCTGGTTAATTTTTTTGAATTATTTTTAAAATACCTTTCTAAAACTACCGGTATCCTGGATTTATACCAAACTTGGACAGAAGCTTGTTTATGATCATAAGATAGTATCCGGAAGTAAATTTTGTAAAAAATAAAATCCTCCTTATCTCTTTTACTTATAAATGAACTTAGTTTTTCTGCCAGTGTTTTTTCTACATTCACTCTGTGGTTAAAGTTTTAAAAAATTTAATTACTTTCTTAACTATCCTGGATTTGTTCCAAATTTGGACAGAAGTTTATTTCTGATTAAAAGCTAGTGGTAAAAATATTCCTGTTGTACCGTTTATTGCTTATAAATGGAATAAGTTTTTCATCTAGTTAACATTACATACAGTCTGCAGTTAAAGTTTATATAACATCTATTAGATTCATAAACCATCCTGGAATTTAACCAAATTTGGACAGAAGCTTCTTACCATCAAAAGATAGTATCCAGAGGAAAATTAAAAAAAAAAATCCTATTTTTTGTTGTGCCTGCGCCTAACATCAAAAGTAGGCAAGACACTGGGTTCCACTCTTTCATATTTCAACGTTAAATCTAGTCAAATTAAAATGAAAAGTTTAGTCAAACTAAAATATGGTCTAATCAAATTAAAATGTGGGTCTAGTCAAATTAAAATGTGGTCTAGTCAAATTAAAATGTGGTCTAGTCAAATTATAACTTATTATGAATTAAAGTAGAATAAAGTCTTAATAGTTAAGTATGTTTTCCTATTGTCATATTCGAAAATCAGAAATATGAATATACATAATTTGAAGAAACATACAATATATAGACAATAACTGTTTAGTGTCTTTAAATATCAGCTGTATTTGTACGAGGCTAGGAAACAAGGTGTATGCGAGCTTTTAGCGAGCTATTACACCTGTTTCGAGCCGAGTTCAAATACCGCTGATATTTAAAGACACTAAACAGTTATTGTCTTTATCCTGCAATTAATTCTGTATATTATTTGTGTTTTGAAAGACACAAAAACATTTATTTTGCATTTATTTTCGATTTGAAATCCCTTGAGGCCCGTGTAGTAATACGATATGTAGTAATCACACATGCAGCAGAAGACGGGTTCGCAAAAAAGAATTATCGAATGTTCAACAATAATACATCGCTCAAGGTGAATAATTATCTATTTTAACATAACAAATAATTTCAACAGTAAAAATAAATAACAAAACATTGTCCAATTTGAGACAGGAGTGTACGTGTTGTCCTACGCTTCAGACTCGACATTCACTAAACATGCATGCTGAAATTGACATGGTTGTTTGTGTAACACAATCATACACATTAAAGTTTTGACAGTAGTTGTCATCGTAGAAAAGACTGCGGTTCGTGTGTGTATGTTATCAGAAAATTGGTTTGATTCTTGTTGCTCAAAAGAAATTTTTGAAAACAAACAGAACGTATAAAAGTAAACGTTAGTCTGCAATTGATACGTCATTGGAATGCGACTCCCAATACACATTCTGAGGTCACATAGGTTCATACAATACTCAGTCCGGCAGTGGGCGGAGCTTTTAAGCGATATCTGTATAGTGTACAGATACAGCATAGCGATATCTGTAGGGCTGTATCTGTATAGTAGGACACCCAATTGCAGGATAAAATAATATAATATCACCAAAACAAATACATCACATCATAGCAAAAATAATACATTGACGAAAAAAATATCTATATCATTGGCAGTGTTGTGTAATCTACATCATATATTTCATTTAATTGCAAAAAAATGACATTATTTTTTTCTAATTTTACTTCAACAACAATTTGTTGGTATAAAACCACCAAGAAGTTTAATTTACGAAACAGACATACAACCAAACTATTATACAAAAAAAAACCCACACACACATTGAAAAATGATGTCAATAAACAATTAAACGTAATATATATGTTCTCAAACAAATAAATTACTTTTATTCCTGGGGTACTAAATTTCGTGGATTGCATGGGTATATTTAAACCACAATTTAAATGTTCTAGAAAGAATAAATTTCCTTTCAATTTGTTGCTGAATTTGTAAAAAATACAAAACAATCTTTTTTTGCAATCCTTTAAAGTCAGTAGCCACAAATAAAAATGCATCAACAGTATATATTGTCATAAACTCTACTTGACAGTGAGGAATGTAAAAGAATGTTAATATAATTATGTGTACATATACCCAAAAAAAGATTTATATCTTTTATTGCTAAATTGATATCACAGATTTATTCTATGATAATTGATGCCTTTGAGGCTAAATGATTTTTATAAATTAAGGCAAAAAACACACAAGATTATATATGTCACCACAGCTTTGCTGTCAGGAGAAACATTAAAAAAAACTGTTTTCATAAAAAATATAATGTATTAATGTCTAACATACACTATGTGCCTTGACAGTACAGTTGTATTACATCAACACACACACTTTAGACTTGTTTTTCTTTAAATGTTTATTTTCTTCTTTGACAACTGTAATTTCTATCTTCAATTTGCTTATTTCTTCTTCCTTGACTTCTGTTATTTGTTTCTTGAATTTGCTAATTGCTTCTTCTTTCTCTTTTTCTATTTGTTTCTTATCCTTTTCATTTTCGCTGTGAATTTTGTTTCTTTCAAGATCTAAATTTCTAACATTTTCTTCTTGCTGTTTTTGTAATTCCATCTGGTGAATCTGGAAATTTACCAAAAACATTTAATAAATAAACACATGCTTTTCTAACAACATGCAGGTAAACAAAACTAGAGGCTCTAAAGAGCCTGTATCGCTCACCTTGGTCTATGTGAATATTAAACAAAGGACACAGATGGATTCATGACAATATTGTGTTTTGGTAATGGTGATGTGTTTATAGATCTTACTTTACTGAACTTTCTTGCAGCTTACAATTTTCTCTATATATAATGAACTTGGCCCAGTAGTTACAGTGGAAAATGTTAGTAAAAATTTACAAATTTTATGAAAATTGTTAAAAATTGACTATAAAGGGTTATAACTCCTGAGGGGGTCAATTGACCATTTCGGTCATGTTGACTAATTTTTAGGTCTTACTTTGCTGTACATTATTGCTGTGTACAGTTTATGTCTATCTATAATAATATTCAAGATAATAACCAAAAACAGCAAAATTTACTTAAAATTACCAATTCAGGGGCAGCAACCTAACAATGGGTTGTCTGATTAATCTGAAAATTTAAAGGCAGATAGATCTTGACCTGATAAACAATTAAACCCCCATGTCAGATTTGCTCTAAATGCTTTGGTTTTGGAGATATAAGCCAAAAACTACATTTTACCCCTATGTTCTATTTTAGCCATGGTGGCCATCTTGGTTGGTTGGCTGGGTCACTGGACACATTTTTAAACTAGATACCCCAATAATGATTGTGACAAGGTTTGGTTTAATTTGGCCCAGTAGTTTCAGAGGAGAAGATTTTTGAAAAAGATTACTAAGATTTACGAAAAATAGTCAAAAATCTACTATAAAGGGCAATAATTTAATTTTGGATGTAACGCGTCTTCTGATTGGCTGACGTTATTTTGTTATGAGCTCATAGACATAATTTAGTCATGTGACCGTGACGTCATCAACGTTTTTCATGGTTTTCTACGGTTTAAAATGGAATTTAGAATTAAATTATAAGAAATGACTGTAATATTTTTTCTGGCTACGCGTTATTCAGTGTGCACCACATTTTTTATGTTATTTCTTCATAGACAGAAAAAATATTACAGTCATTCCTTAAATAACTCCTTAAGGGGTCAATATTTTATGCTGCTACCACAAGTTTGAAAGTTAAACCTATTTCTCTCATATTGTGACTTTCGTCACAGGCGAGACAAAAAATAAGCCAGTGCTGAGGTTTAATGAGGGTGGTAAAGGGTTATTTTCGTGCAACGTGATCACCATTTTTCATTTCATGTTCAACATGTTTTTACTTCTTTATTCAACGTTTAGTCATGCAAGAAATGTGCCTCGTTCAACGTGTTCTGCTTATGTAATTTTATGTGCATCAAGATTTTCAAATGCTAATTTTGCTTGCTCGATATTTTTCAAATAAAATTCAAACATTTGGCAGGGATAGTCAAGAAATACTTTTTTTAAAGCCGTTTTATATCATACATGTGTATACTAAATTTGGAATATCAAGTAAAACAGAGAGTTAATATATACAAGAAGACAGTGACTCAGTCACAAAAGGTTCACATCAAAGTATTTATTTTTTGTGCAACATTCATGACAGAAATTATTTCACGTTCATCGATGTCTTATTTCACGTTTTTCCCGTGCAAGCACCCCCTATTACCACCCTCTTTAATCTTAATTAGATTGACTTAATTATAAGAGGGGGTTTAATTTGTAGCCAGGTTCTCTAGGTTAGCCATTCCTTGGTATAATAAATGTAAGTTAGGTAACACAGCCTTACCTGTTTACACCATTCCTGTATGTGTGAAGGATCAAGAACCTCAACACTTCCATCACGTCGCATATAAATTTTACCATCAGCTTGATACAGCTGTTTCAAGTTGTCAACCTTGTCAACTGTAATCTGCAGCACTTTTAAATTATCTGTAAAAATGGTTGATAATAGGCTAGAAGAGACAGATTAACTAGAGGCTCTTAAGAGCCTGTGTCACTCACCTTGGTCTATGTGCATATATTAAACAAAGGACATTGATGGATTCATGACAAAATTGTGTTTTGGTGATGGTGATGTGTTTGAAGTTCTTACTTTACTGAACGTTCTTGCTACTTACAATTATCTCTATCTATAAAGAACTTTGCCCTTTAGTAACAGAGGAAATTATTTGGTAAAACTTTACAAAAATTTACCAAATTAATGAAAATTGTTAAAAATTGACTATAAAGGGCAATAGCTCATTAAAGGGAAATCACACTATTGTTTATACGCATCGCTCTCGGCGCCACCATAGTGTCGTAACTGTATTATGACGTTGCCGTTTTCGATTCCGCCGTAAAGGTTGCTAATTTATGAAAAAGCGAACGCTCGAAGGGATGCCCCACTAAAGCAGGAGAAATGATAATGGACATATCATATTTTTTACAACTGATATGTTGTACTAGCGAGTTTCTAGATTGTATTGGGGTTTACCTGCGGAATACAAAACAATGGGCAAATACTGCAGAATAAAAGGCAAAAAAAAAGATTGAATGATGAGGTGCTAAAATATAAAGAATAAAAAATATTGGAAACACAAAATAAACATTAATAAATGAATGACCCACTATCCAGACCATTATGATAAAAATTATCTACCAATACAAAACACATAATCATCATGCATAATCAACACTAAGAACGTTGGAATTTCATAGCATATTCAATGTAACTTAGTACCCTCTCCGACCATTTTCTCGATACCGAAGTCGGTGCCATATAATTTTTTTTAATTTTCTGATGTATATGTTCAATATCTAATTGAATTCTAAATTTCCAAAAATATTATGGACTCATCTTGACCTTAAGTGCAAAAATGAAAATGCTACTCGAAATGGACAAAATGTATGGCAAAAAAATAGCCGAAAGTGGTCATGAAATGGCACAACTTTAACATTAACGTTAACATATAGACCAAGAGTACCAGCATGTTAGCGTATAGCTATCGGAATCTGTAGTTTTCTGTTCAAAAGAGGTTTGTAAATAAAAACAATGAGTTTCAACTTACAGTTTTCTTATATCACATGCATGCAACGTCTTTACTATTATAGTCTTCTATACTACATGTATAAATAATTCATCAAACATCTCATTTCATATAAGTATTTATCCGGCTCAGCCTGTCGGGTTTTTACAAAGCAGAGTAAAATTCATATGTTCTAGCTAGTTCTGAATATGCATTAAACTTGCCACTGGACGTAAATGTGGGAAGTCCTATTTGAAATCGTTATTTATTTCACATGTGACGACAGAAATGATCTAAGTGTGACTGTCGTCCATCTTTCCCAAATGTTCCTTTGATATCTAACGCCTCTGAACCCTGAACAGTTGGGGCAAGTTTGGATACAATATTAAAGCTTGATACGGTCTAAATTTGGATTGTGATAAAATTTTTGACATAATATAGGTTTCTGACATAAAATAAATGTGGTCAAAGGTATTAAAAATCTATTGTGCAATACTGTTCAATTGGAAATTTCGTTTTGAGATATTTTGAAAAATTTGCAAAAAAAAAAATGAAGCGCCACCCCCTCCCCTCTTGGAGTAATTACCACAAAACTCAATCCCAGCCTTCCCTGTGTGGTATGGAACCTTGTAGTACAATTTTAGATAGATCCATAACACAAGTTATTGTAAAATAGTAATTTTAGTAAAATGATTGTTTGTGGCCCCTAATTCCTGAACGTTTTGAGCAATTACATGTACCCCTTAAATCAATTTCAGCCTTTCATTTGTGATATGGAACCTTGTGGTACAATTTCAGAAAGATTCATTACTTCTCAATATCATTTTAGAAATTTATGAAAATCAAAGGGGTATTTACATCAACAGATATAAACAATTTATCAAAGTTGTATGAAAATTGATGAAAGCGACATTGTGTTATAATTGTCCCCCTTTTTTAATGGATAACTCGGAAACGTAAAATCAAAATTTATAAAAAAAGAAAGGGAGCTCACGTCAATAGATATAATATAATTTTTTAAAGTTTTATGCCAATTGGTTAACGCGTTTTTGGGTTAATGTCCGACATGTTGACGACTGACGAACAGACAGATGTATACCATAATACGTCCCGTAACCGGGCATATAATAATTCAACACGTACTATACAATTGGCTTTACCAGTCTCCAACAAGAGGAATATTTAACACGCACACACACATATATATATATTTATGTAGAGATATACACATGTCTCACAAAGTACTGGTAAACTGTATCAAACACATTAATGGTCCGTCTGGTGAAAGAATATTCCACTCATACAGACAAATGTTTTGTGCTAATGTTCATGTAATATTTGCCACTGAAAGTTTTGCAAAAATCAAGAAAACATTGTTAAAAAAAATAATAAATAGTAATAAAAGTTCAGATGTAGGTTCGAGTTTAGATCACTCAATGTGATCACTGTCGACAGTGATAAGGGATATTGTCGGAGACCGTGACTGAAAAAGACATCCAGTTTTTTTACTCTTTATTCTTTGGTTCTTTAAACAAAAATAGCCAACATGATATATCAGAGAGTGCATTAAAATATTGGCACACCAATTCAATTATTTATTTTCAAATTATTAACTATCATTTATGAGGGGGGGGGGGGTCAGAGGGGTCCTGATCCCGAAATCCCGGTCTTAAAAACATGAAATCCCGAGGTCCAGAATTTTAAAAAAAATCCTGACATCCCGAACATCGGAAAAAGAAATCCCGGATCCCGAAAGGGTCAATCCCGAAATCCCGAGCTTAATAACACTTGATCTGACGTCCCGAAAAAGGTCCTCCCCCCCCCTCATTAATCAGTATTGGCAAAAATAGGTGCATTTACCACAATGAAAGATAAATGTGATAAAAGAATATACATTCAAACAAAAAGAGGTGCACCAACAGAAAATAGAAACCACATTCTTACTCTTAATTTCATCGGATCTCAAAATTTAAACTCTAACCAGAATTTTTACTCTGTCTAACAGTATAACTCAAGAAGTTTCTAAGTGTAACTCGAGCTTAAACTAGAAATCTTACTTGAAAAAATATTCGAAATCAAAATAAAACTGGAACTCGAACTTAATTTGTGTCGATTATGGAGCGTTGTGTAATAACAGAAATGTTAGCTAATTTTAAATTTCTTCTGAAAACGGTGTCATTGAGGGCTTTTTTTTTAAGTGCCGAGTTTGTGGCTTTTTAAACACGGCATTTCGGGTTTAATCTTCCCGGTGCAATGGACAAGTTAATGAATTTATTCTGTTTCTAGTCTAAATGGAACGTGTTACTTTTCAGCCCAGATACCATCAATCTTCCGAAGTAGAAGATTCTAAATCTGCAAGTCGTAAATTAATTCTTTAATACGGCATGAGGCACACATTAGTTTTTCCTATACAACAAATGCAATTAAAAAATTTAGATGACTACAACTTTGACAATTACTTTTTCATAAACTGTTACTGTATGTTTAATAATGAATAATCAAAATACCTTAAAAAAAATATTATTATATAAAAAAAATATATATATAATTTTAACCCATGAATAGTTCCAAGCATTGCAAGAAATGCTGCTATGCTAGCAACGTCGTTCTATAACGTTAAGAGAAAAAGTTAGAATTCCCGCCATAAATTGATAATAAGATTATTTCCACTGTAGCGGATTTAAAACATCGGTGATCCCCCTTTTTTATTAATGCTTTTAAAATCTCCCCTGAAGCTGCAACTAATGCAGAAGTTTGAAGGAAAAAATATTAGTAGATTTTTTTTATTTCAAGAAAAATCTATAATAACGGCAATTAAAAATGGCGGGAAATGTAAAAAGGCCTTAAAAAATAAGGAAACTGAGAAAAATAAATGTGTATAAGATTAAAGTTACAATTGACTGTTTTAGTTAAACCAGAGTTAAACATCGTTTTACAATAATTTTGCCTTCTTTTAGCATTTTTGAGCGCTATTTCTATATTACGGTATAATGCAATTCTTTACTTTTTGATGACATCATATCTCGAAAAGAACATCGGTGACCCTAAATTTTTTTTCGCCTAAAATATTGAAATAAGTATGATCTGTCTAAATGCAAAATTTCAATGAATTGTTATTAGTAGTTTAAATAGTGTGATTTCCCTTTAAGGGGTTAAACTGGCCATTTCGGTCATGTTGACTTATTTGTAGATCTTACTTTGTGGAACATTATTGTTGTTTACAGTTTATCTCTATCTATAATAGTATTCAAGATAATAACCAAAAATGGCAAAATTTATTTAAGAATTACCAATTGGGGGGCAGCAACCAAACAATGGGTTGTCCAATTCATCTGAAAATTTCTGGGCAGATAGATATTGACTTAATAAACAATTTCAGCCCATATTAGATTTGCTCTAAATGCTTTGGTTTAAGAGAAATTAGCCAAAATCTACATTTTACCCCTATGTTCTATTTTTAGCTATGGTGGCCATCTTGATTGGTTGGCTGGGTCACTGCACACATTTTTTAAACAAGATACCCCAATGATGATTGTGGCCAAGTTTGGTCAAATTTGGCCCAGCAGTTTCAGAGGAGAAGATTTTTGTAAAAGATTACAAAAATTTGTGAAAAATTGGTAAAAAATGACTATAAAGGGCAATTTATCCTTAAGGGGTCAACTGACCATTTTGGTCATATTGACTTATTTGTAAATCTTACCTTGCTGAACATTATTGCTGTTTACAGTTTATGTCTATCTATAATAGTATTCAAGATAAATAACCAAAAACGACAAAATTTCTTTAAAATTGCTAATTCAGGGGCAGCAACCTTACAACCGGTTGTCCAATTCAGATAGATCTTCACTAGATCTTCAATTTAACCCTGTCAGATTTGCTCTAAATGCTTTGGTTTCAGAGTTACAAGCCAAAATCTACATTTTACCCCCTATGTTTTATTTTTAGCCATGACGGCCATCTTGGTTGGTTGGCCAGGTCCCCGGACACAATTTTTAAACTAAATACCCTAGTGATTATTGTGGCCAAGTCTAGTTGAATTTGGCCAAGAAGTTTCAGAGGTGAAGATTTTTGTAAAAGTTAACGACGATGGATGATGCCGGACGCCAAGTGATGGGAAAAGCTCACTTGGCCCTTTGGGCCAGGTGAGCTAAAAAATCTTTGTTAATGTTGTACAATCCATAGTATTATAGTCAATTAATCATCCAAAACAATGTCACATAGAAAGAACGGCCTGCTTCTAATAAAATTTTTGGTTTCATATATAATAGAAACCAAATGTTTTCAAAAGTCCAAATACTGGCACTGGATTCATTTATTTTCTTTGATACCAACTTTTCATTTGAAATTGTATTTTCAGATATTCTATCTTGTTGTTTCGCCAAAGTCTGCATACTTTTATAGAAAATTTGTATTTACTAATTTGTTTCTATCTTTTAGGGACAATTTATTTCTGAATGACCAAATGCTCAGCTACTTATATTATTCCTTTTATAGCAGGAAAACAAAAGAGCAATGTGCAATCAATCATAAATTATTATTATTATTAAAACCTAGGATATGATTTACGTTAACATGTGTAAAAGAAAATTGAAAGTGACACATGTATTCATATTTATATTTTTCATAATACGGTTCATTTATCATGATATTTTTCTTAATCCTACAGCAAGAAATTTAGAAGAAATTATCTTAAACATATTCTAAATAATTTCTGTGAAAAATTTCAATCAAAAGAAATTTTGACTGTGATCATCGCCTTGCAAATTCCTCCAGTGTTCTGTAAAATATATTTTGTACTTACTTTTCAAAGTGCCATCTTTCATGTAAACAGGAATAAAATCCACATGATATTTCTGTGGAAAAAGCGCTGGTTTAAATGTCTTAACAGTTTCATCAATCCTGAGACGGATTTGGTCTTCTGTTGGTTGATCACATTTTATTCCTTTTACTGCCCCTGAAAAACAGCTTGAATATCAACTTAACTAGTCTAGCTGTTATGGACTTATATATATGTACCTAACCTTCATTGATATTGAAACTCAATAGATTTATATGATTTAAAAGAGTTGTATCAATCGGTTCCCTGCATATCAAAGATTTTTCCATGGGAAAATGCAGTTAAAAACTTGTTTAAATAATGCAATACATGAATGTATTGGGATACCAACAATAAAGGCATCCTTTTGAATATGTTAATTTTAGATTTTATTTTACAGATGTAGTTATATCCTGTATAATGTTTTAGACATTTCTTTTTTTAAAGTTATGCCCTTTGTCAAGTTTGAACATATATAGAAATTTGGCCTAAATATACTACTATAACATATTGTTATCGCAACTCCTCTAAACCAAAACAACAGAATTTATGAACCTTTGTAGTTAATAATGACATACTATGTAGATGTGCATATCAACAAGAAATTTGTATGTCAAAATAGAACAATTAGAAAGCCTTTTGAAAAGTTTTGGTCACAAAAAATAAATATATATATATATATATGTATTTACCACTGTCTTCCACACCAATGTATAAAGTTCCTTTCTGTGAACTGTTTAGAAACCCACACAAATACTTTGACACATACTTCTTTAAAGTCTGGTTCAGATCACCACCACTAAGTTTGAACTCCTTATTTCTAGTTTCAGTTCCAAGCAATTGATCCTCGATATATTTTGTAATTGCATTTCCTCCATCTTCATGATTATCAATAGCTGATTTTAAAACCCCTCCTCCACTTACTGGCACTTTTTCTGAATTTCCATAAATATGCTGTGCAGATACATCACCTTGCTTTATATAAATATGTTGTGATGGTGTATCTGCCAGTTTAGTTTTGTTATCAGAACTTCTGAATTTTTCTATTTTTTCTTGTTTTAATTTAGGTTTAATGTTAGCTTTGTCATTAACTACAGGCTTTTTGACACCAACTTTAATAATCTGAGTAGGCTCCACCAGTTGTAAAAAATCAAAGCTCATCTGAGATAGGCTTTCTCTTGAACCAAGCATATTGATTGCCTTGTCCCGATCAATATTTGAATTTAAATAAATGAATGCATATTTATTGTTCCTTCCACTTTTCATTTTGATGTCATGTAGTTTCAGACCTATTTTTAAATCATGCTGGAATAGTTCAACCAATTTTGTTTTCAGTTCATCTTTTGAGGCATCTTTTTTTAAGTTACCAATAAATACAGTATTTTCATCTTTTTTTGACTGGTCACCCATTTTATGTCTTTGTTGTGTTCTTGCCCTTTTATTCTTTGTAGATCATTTATCCTGTAATAAGAGTTCTTTCCTGAGACATTTTGTTATAATAAAACACCCATGCAACCACGCATCCCATATTGCTGATAGGACCCGACACAATTCTTGTTTCGGTAGTTAAGCTTGGGATGGTCATTTTAAGATGCATTATTTGAATATAATCAAATATGAAAATTATTCATGTTTATATTGATATACATGTATTTATATGTTAATTATTCTTCAATATATCTAGTTATTATGACAGATCTACCATCATCAGGGGTCCAACTGTCAATTTAATGTTAAAGTCCTTAACTTTGATCTACTACTTAGCATATCTCCAATACTTTTATGTTTGCTATACGCAACTATTGGTGCTGTATTGAATATTTGTACACAGTCTTCGTCGAACTGTAATAAATGCCAGTGTTTCATTATACGTTTCTTTATTTTACGTATATATGGATTGTATTTAGTTATTAAAACTAACGGAATACTTTGTTTCTCTTTAGATTTGTTTTCTTGTAATAAATCAGTACGGTCAATTGATAAAGCATCAGTAATACTATCATCTATTTCAACGTTATCATAACCCCTATCTAATAATTTCACTTTGAAATTAGGGAGCTACCATTTGATTTTTATGGGGAGGGGCTAGGATGAAAAATGTTGTCCTGCTTTTTTTTTTAGTTGTAATCCTTGTCCTGCCTTTTTATTTTTTACTTTATTCGGTCCTGCCTTTTTTTTTACTAGTTTATCCTGACTTTTTTTACACAAATTGTCATCCTGCCTTTTTTTTTTACCAAGTTGCTCATCCTGCCTTATTTTTTTACTCAAAACTCCTGTCCTGCCTATTTTTTTCCCCCATAAAAATCAAATGGTAGCTCCCTTAGTTAGATTGTTGATTAATTTGTTATGGTCACTTGTATTTCTAATTTGCCGTATTGCTTCACCTTTAATAAATCCTCTGAATACATGCAGTGAGTGACAGCTATTTCTGTGCAGAAACAGATAAGAATTTGTTTCTTTAAAATGTATTTCGAGGTCAAGAATGCCATATGTTGTAAATCTTTGACCTTTAATATTACACATCAACATCCAAGAACGACATTTTATCGTTTTTGATTTCATAGGTGAACTTTAATAAGGGGTTATAATCATTTGCTAGACGAAAAAAATCTATAATTTCATCTGACATTCCATCATATATTATGAATCCATCGTCTCTATATCTGCCATGATAGAATAATTTGTCTTTATATTGAAATGCAGAAATAATTTGATTCATTATTTCAAACATAAGTATGTCACAGATTTCCGGTGAAGGAACTGCACCAATTGCCGTACCTATTATTTGTTTGTAAATTTTCCCATCAAATTCAAATACATTGTTTTCTAAAATGATTCTCAACAAATGTATTAATACATTGACTGGCGGAGCATTGACCTTGAAGTTTGATTTGTCAAAACTGTCATAGGCTCGTTCAACCGCACTCAATAACGCTTCTTGACATCGTTTTATATCATACGAAAGTAACAGGCTGTTTGCCATAGGTTTTAATTTCTCAATGATATTAATGAGCGATGTGCTGACTGACCTAAGGGGGGCCCGCTCCAGTCATGCTTCAATGATTCCCTATATAATTAACCAAATTTTTCCCACGAAAGGGGGGGCCTGGGCCCCCCAGGGCCCTCCCTGGATCCGCCTATGTACGTGCCTTTGTTGAGCTCACATTGGGTGGCAGGGGACTTACTGAAATAAGTGATTTTTAAATCACTTATTTGAGTAGCAAATTCAAGGTTTTGTCACAAATTAGGATTTTGTAGTTTTTTCAAAATTTTAAACACATAGGTTTAAATAACATCTTTTAATTAGTAAAATTAAAAAATATGAACTTTTTGCTTCTTTTAAGTAGCAAGGTTTATGCCTTTGATGCTATCATTTACCTGAAAATTCTATTTTAGTTGAAACAAGAGGCTGTCACAACGACAGCAAACCGGATTTATTAACATTTATTTGTGTCCTGGCAATATCACAAGAACCATAACTGATGAACGGTGAAAGTGGAAATCATCAATATCAAATTTGACCTGCATTTTGTCATCAGTATCAACATATTAAAATTTGAAAGAGCTTAGGTTGAATGGTTCATGAGTAAATGCAACAACATGAATGGAAACACCATTTTTTTATCTTTCAAGAACCATAACTCCTGAACGGTAAAAGTCAAAATCAACATTATTGAACTTGACCTCCATTTTGTCATCAGTAACAACATATTAAATTTGAAAAGCTTTGGTTCAACAGTTCATGAGTAAATGCACAGACACGACTGGAAACACCATTTTTCAATCTTTCAAGAACCATAACTCCTGAACGGTAAAAGTCAAAATCGTCATTCTTGAACTTGACCTCCATTTTGTCATCAGTAAAAACATATTAAAATTTGGGAAGCTTTGGTTGAACAGTTCATATGTAAATGCACGGACACGACTGGAAACGCCATTTTTCAATCTTTCAGGAACCATAACTCCTGAACGGTAAATGTCAAAATCGTCATCCTTGAACTTGACCTTCATTTTGTTGTCAGTAACAACATATAAAAATTTTAAAAGCTTTGGATGAACAGTTCATGAGTAAATGCACGGACAACATTTGGTTGCCGCCCGCCCGCTCGACCGCCGTACATCCCCAAATCAATAACCGACATTTTTGTCACAAAAATCCGGTTAAAAATGCTATAATAATGGCTTTACATAATGAACTGATACTTTCTTAAAAGATTTTTCACAGCAGTGGGAGTATTTTTCCTGTGAAGTTCAAGGTTTCATCTTTCAGATTATGTAATAAAATTCTACTGTTCGCGATAAAAATTTCACTGTTCGGGGTGTTGAAATTAGTGGGGGTTATTAAAAGAATTATACTTAAAGAAGTGAATTTTGGGAAGGAAATTGAGGTCTGATACTTAAACAAGTGATTTTTTTGTCATTATCCTAGATTCAGTACAAGGTCATCACCTGAAATGACCTGGTCATCCTAGACAACACAGATGTTGGTTCTGATAAGTTTAGAAACATAATTAGTCCCTGGATCATTTAAAGTATTCTATATTTAAAGCTACACTCATATTAAATCACTTCTTCTAGTGATTAATTTGTACTACTTAAATAGGTGATTATTAAAGAAAGACAACTCTAACTTCCAACCTTTATGGAAATAATGTTACTTGTTTAAGTAAGTCCCCTGACTGTGAGATAATCTTAAGAAACAGACAAAATCATAAAGGGTTATAATAATCTTTTCCATTTGGTTAAAATTTGGAAGTTATGGGGATATTTAGGTGCAAATAGTACAAATATATGTTTGAAATGCCAACAACTTATAATAGCTAGTCCCAAGTTAATCATCTTTTCAGTGGTATATATCTATTAATTGTCTCAGTTTTTCTTATTTTAAACAACTTATTTCTTCCATTAATCTATTTGGTAAGTCTGATTCAATTTCTTGTCATGAATGTTGTATTCAATATCATCTTGAATAATTATAACATATCATCTTGTTGCAGTAAAATCAATCTATAAAATACAGTAAAACAAGCAGTTTATGTTACCATGATTACTTCATTTTTTCTTTTTAAAAGCTTAACTGAATGAAAAAAGTGATGCATCAATAATTTACACATGGTTTAAATAAAAATTGTGAGAGAAGACTTGGGAGCTAATTTTATTTTTAGGCACTTATGCAGCAGCATGTTGGATACAAGGTAGTATTCTTTAATTGTTAAATGTTACATCAATATCTATCCAGCCCTGAAGAGTTTTGCTTATCTAAGGCTATATATAGTACGTGTAACTGCAATATTATTAAAGTAAGTAAGTTGGACTGTCTCAGCGTTGAGATATAAAACAACAATTTCATTAAATACATTTTGGATCAGGAACATCTTCAGTTCATTTTTTTTAACTGACTGTGTGAAGTTTCCTAAGTATCCAATCGTTCTAGTAGTTTAGGAGAAATTGCACTTTCCTTACAAGGCACATGGACATGATGGATAAACAGACGTAGGTAAATGAAAATGCAGTTTGAGTTTGTTGGTTTATCAGTATAGATTTACAAAAAATGTAAGCATAAGGACTAAATTAAACTTTCAACAATTGTAAAAACAAAACTGAATACAATCAGTTAAAATCTTGACCATAAATACAAATATTGAGACAGTGAGGGACTATTATATGTATGTCTTTAATAATATAGAAAATAATGTGGTTACAAGTACAAAAGCTGTATCAAAAAAAAAATCAACTTATACTTTTATACTTAATTAAGGGGAGAAAACTCATATAATCAAATTCTGTGAAGGAATGTACAGTAACTTTATATATTGTGTTTACTACATGTAGAAGAGAATGAGCCAGATGACATGAGCTTCCTTTTCATTTTCTCAAAGTTCTTTAAGCATACAATTTATAAAAGTAATCTTTTTATATTCCATTTTAGAGAAATATAAGATATATATACACATGTCTCTGTAATTATATATGATTGTTTCCTATCTATTAACACAACCTGTCATAAACTGTCATAACAAACAAAACCCTGGAAGGAAATCTTCAATCTGCAAACGAAAAAAAAAGTTGTAGCAACAACGAATCTGGTAACTGAAATTGTTCCTAAGGACAAATAGGTACAATACTGTACAGGGACCCATATTTTGAGGTAATGCTAAAATACATACCAAAGTACTGACTACGGCTTTCAAATATGTAAAGGGATGTATTGGGCTGCTAGACCTTGATTGTACGTCTTTATTCACTATATTCTATAGATCTTTAACAGATTTAAATAAACTGGAACAGAAAAATAGTGGTTAATTGTAGGAACTAAGGAAAGATACGAAAAATAGGTCACACATTTTTTCCAGACCGTCCGACACTTCCTAACCAAATTTGTGGATAAGCTCATTTCATGTTATGTAATTCATTCCTAATCAAAGAACCCATAAAGAGCATATAAATCAACACAAATCACAAAGTTCATAACTTCATACAATATCCACACAAACAACACATGCAATCTAACATACATACTGATTGTTAATAGATTCTTAATATTGAATAAACCGTGCCATGATTTAGAACATATATGGACACATGATTATAAACATATGTACATGATATGAAAAGTTAGATTAAAGGCTATTTGAAATTTCCCTCACGGATGTTTTGTCAAAGAGGGACACATATTTGCCGTTTTTACACATCTATTTAAAACCAATAGCTGCCGCTTTAATAAACACTATATATATTTATCAAATCAATTTCATTATAGAGGAATTGCAGACATTTCAAATGTGTACTGAACTGAAATTTAGGGCAATCAGTCAAAGAATGACTAAGAAATACTTCTTTGAAATCGGCCTTTTTTTATTCAGGAAATTGGTAGAAAATCGTTGTCTGTTTTTCTGTCCTTTGCGGTAAGCGCCGAAATTTTGTCTAAGTTTTAAAAAAAATCATATTTGTTATAATAATATAATTTACTGGCATATTTCTTTCATTTCACCAATCCTTTGAAGTTTTTACACCTGAAAATCATAAAACGGCAAAATTCTGTCCCCGGCGAATACTATATGAGCGCCCCACTCTACATGATGAGAGAGAGAGCCAGAATAACTCTATTTTTTCTGTTTCTCTTGTCTTAAAGACAAAGCTGGCTGTGCTTTGCTTTTTACCTGTATAACAGTTATTTCAGGTAATGTAAAATTTAAGTGATACTATCAGCTAGATGCCATGGACTTGGGACATGGAATCCCCTTTTTTCTTAATAATTCTTTTATTCTAATATTTTTTGTAGATCTTCGTTAACCAACTGTGTTATTTTATTTTTCAGGAGTATTGCAGATACTACTGTTATTGTAATATCGATATGGGGAAAAAGAGCAAGACAGCATCGATAAATATTTAAAGTGAAAATCGTTAGAAATAAATAGAATATTACAAACATCAAAACAACCTTAAAAAAGTGGTAAAGAGGGATATCCTTGCACCAATCGCTTAGATTATAATGCAGCTATGATCAGCTATATGAAGACTTGCAAATACCGTCTTGAAAGCCTGAGAGACGAGAGGTTGGTCATGTTGAAAGAAATCAACGTTATCGTTAATATCTGTAAGGTTTATAAAAAATTTGACAACAGACCGACATCCTGAATGTTGAGATACGCAAGACATACTATCGATACCCTAGTAGAGGAAGGCAACATATTTTAAGCGATGATTATTGACGATACCATAAGATATACTATCGATACCCTAGTAGAGGAGGCAATAGATTGTAAGCGATGATTATTGACGATACCATAAGATATACTATCGATACCCTTGTAGAGGAGGCAATAGATTGTAAGCGATGATTATTGACGATACCATAAGATATACTATCGATACCCTTGTAGAGGAAGGCAACAGATTGTAAGCAATGATTATTGACGATACCATAAGACATACTATCGACATCCTAGTAGAAGAGGCAACAGATTGTAAGCAATGATTATTGACGATACAATAACACACTATCGATAACCTATTAGAAGAGGCAATATATTGTAAGCAATGATTATTGACGATATCATAAGACATACTATCGATACCCTAGTAGAGGAGGCGACATATTGTAAGCAATGATTATGGACGATACCATAGACATGCTATCGATACCCTAGTAGAGGGGGCGACAGATTGTAAGCAATGATTATTGACGATACCATAAGACATGCTATTTATACCCTAGTATATAGAGGAGGCGACAGATTGTAAGCAATGATTATGGACGATACCATAGACATGCTATCGATACCCTAGTAGAGGGGGGACAGATTGTAAGCAATGATTATTGACGATACCATAAGACATGCTATTTATACCCTAGTAGAGGAGGCGACAGATTGTAAGCAATGATTATTGACGATACCATAACTGTTAAACGCATACTATCGATACCCTAGTAGAGGAGGCGACAGATTGTAAGCAATGATTATTGACGATACCATAAGACATGCTATTTATACCCTAGTAGAGGAGGCGACAGATTGTAAGCAATGATTATTGACGATACCATAAGACATGCTATTTATACCCTAGTAGAGGAGGCGACAGATTGTAAGCAATGATTATGGACGATACCATAGACATACTATCGATACCCTAGTAGAGGGGGGACAGATTGTAAGCAATGATTATTGACGATACCATAAGACATGCTATCGATACCCTAGTAGAGGAGGCGACATATTGTAAGCAATGATTATGGACGATACCATAGACATGCTATCGATACCCTAGTAGAGGGGGCGACAGATTGTAAGCAATGATTATTGACGATACCATAAGACATGCTATTTATACCCTAGTATATAGAGGAGGCGACAGATTGTAAGCAATGATTATTGACGATACCATGAGACATACTATCGATACCCTAGTAGAGGAGGCGACAGATTGTAAGCAATGATTATTGACGATACCATAAGACATGCTATTTATACCCTAGTAGAGGAGGCGACAGATTGTAAGCAATGATTATTGACGATACCATAAGACATGCTATTTATACCCTAGTAGAGGAGGCGACAGATTGTAAGCAATGATTATGGACGATACCATAGACATGCTATCGATACCCTAGTAGAGGGGGGACAGATTGTAAGCAATGATTATTGACGATACCATAAGACATGCTATTTATACCCTAGTAGAGGAGGCGACAGATTGTAAGCAATGATTATTGACGATACCATAACTGTTAAACACATACTATCGATACCCTAGTAGAGGAGGCAACAGATTGTAAGCAATGATTATTGACGAAATATCATCGATAGTGTTTCTTTCAAATTAGGCTAAATATAAAACAAATCAAGACATATAGTTAATTTTAAGACTTTCTACGCATGGAAAAAATATATATACGTGGATAAATAAGTAGACAGGAAACAACCTAGGTGTCTCTGACAAGTGAGAGGTTTATCTAGCTATAAAACCTGGTTTAATCTATATATTTTATTGTTTGTGTTTACTTGTGTTGTCACAAACACAGAAATTGTTTTAAAATGACAATAAAACCATGAAATTGAATTGAAATATATAACAAATATATACAAATGTTGAGGATGAGCTTCTGTCAAGTTTTTTTATCCGAACTTCAAACTGGAACTATATTATACTACAGATTTCAACTAGATAGAATTTTTTTTTCAACACATTTCTAACATTTCTATAAATTGAAAAAGAAACTTAGATAAATCTTCATATATACTTAGTATATGTATGTACGCTAGGGTATCACGAGTTCCCGAGGATTACAAGAACAAATTAATATCACAAGAACAAATTGATTTTGCCCCAATATATATTATTTTAAGTAGTATACATGGTATAACACCATTTGTTCGAGACAAATCAATTTATCCTTTGGATATTAATCTGTTCTTGTAATTAATCCTCGGGAAATCATTGGTACCGGTGTGGGGTACGCTGTAATTTTTATTGTTGTATTTATCAATTATGTCATTCTCAATCAATTGTAACTGATCTTTATCATTGCCACCCCTTATCAGCTGCTTATGGGTCCTGTACCGTGACATGATTTGTGAAATAAAATATTCTATTGTATTTTATTATATGTATACAAAGTTTCATCTATAACAAATGTAGTAAAAATCAAGGATTTCTTTACAAATCCTTGTAAAAATGATAAAAAAAAGTACCAGAGTAGGCCAAATACAAATATATATGTGGTTCCAGAATTACTCTACCTTTTCTACTTTTTAGTCTTTATAATAGCCTACCCTAAAGATATATTTGTCATTTTTCATTAAGCACTGTTAAAATCAGCATGTTGCTCCCATAGACTGAATGTAAAGATATAGAAATATATTTTTTTTAAATCCGGCCGAGTCTACCAACCCGGCCTTACTTTTTATTAGATGTGACTGTAACCACACATACTATCTATTTGATCTTGGTATAATAGTCTCAGATTAAAGGTAAAACGAATTCTGTCTATCGAAAGTTATACTCATCAATTTCATAAATGAAATATTATCGCTCTCATACTACGCTTAAATCTGCAGATGCAAATCCGCGGAAATTTGCAAACATACTCGGCGATGAATACCTAATTTATAACTTCCCCAAAAAATTCCAACCGGAAGTGGACTTTCACTGACAGTTCCACGTCAGTTTTGACATATTTTTTGAGATTATAGCCGATTAGGCCTTTAATTCACACGTTTAGAATGGAAAATTTGTACCACCAGACCAATAGACAAATTCAAGAAGTCCAAGCATCTCTAGGAAGTTTAGAACGAGCAAGAGGTGAAGATGCAAACGCCCTGGAGCATCACTCAAATGGAAAAATAGATGTTATCATTAAGAATTGTGAAAGACTGGATGTTTTAGTAAACAAAGAACAACCAACAAGACGGGCTAATGCTAAACTAAGAGTGGACCAATTGAAATATGATTGTCAACATTTACAGGCAGCTTTACGTCAGATACAACACAGAAGGTATAATCACAGACATATGTTTTCATTTGTGGGGGGGGGGGGGGGTAGGAGGGGTCCTGATCCCGAAATCCCGGACTCAAAAAAATGAAATCCCGAGGTCCCGAATTTAAATAAAGTAAATCCCGACGTCCCGAAATCCGAAAAAAAGGATTCCCGGATCCCGAAAGGGTCAATCCCGAAATCCCGAGCTTAAAAACACCCGATCCCGGAGTCCCGATAAAGGTCCTATCCCCCCTCATTTGTCATGACGTACATCATATATATGAATACACCTTATCACTATTTGGAGATATGTTCCGCTTGACCCTATCGTTTGTGCCAGTTGAACTTTTGACGTCATACATTGTCATACAAACACTTTTCCATTGGTACAACATATTTTCTATTGTGATGAAAAAATTTTATTGGAAATTTTTCGATTTCCAGTATACTGTAAACATGGTAATGGCAGACAAAAGTGATTAGGTGTATTGGTACTATGCATGATTTTTTTCAAAAGAAATTATGACGTAAGGATGCATTCTAAATAGCATGAAAAGCCATTATCCTAGGCTTCACAGACACAAATTAAAGTACATGTAGCCTTTCAAAAAATCATAATTATTTGAACTATTAATTTAAACTTGACTATAGAAATGTAAAATAACAAAAACACAGAACTCAGAGGAAAATTTGAAGCGGAATGCCCTAATCAAATGGCAAAATCAAAGCTGAAACACATTAAACAAATGGATAACAACTGTCAGAATACTGAAAATTAGCTCAGTTCCATCTGTTGAAAATACTGGTGAAACCTCCATCATAAGGCTTATACCTTTCTTCAACATCACTCCTTTATTTATATGTAATTATATTAAAAAAAATATTCTGAATATATGTAAAGTAATAGTTCCCTATAAATAAATTAAGGGAAAGGACCAAATTTTTATGTTGCCATATGGTTATTTTTATTTTCAGATATCAAAGGGATGATGAAGAAAGACAAAGAGAAGCTTTACTGACCCGAAGTTTTACCACTAATGACCAAGGTGATACATCAATCGCAATGGATGCTGGACTACAACATCATACTAAACTTCGAGATTCTCATCGAGGCATGGACAATCTTCTTGATCATGGACAAAGTGTGTTAGAAAATTTACGTGAACAGAGAATGACTTTGAAAGGTGCACACAAACGTATTTTAGACATTGCAAACAAACTTGGCCTTACAAACACAGTCATGAGACTTATAGAAAAGAGAACTTATCAAGATAAATTTATTTTATTTGGTGGAATGATAGTATCATTAGTTTTAATGTTTTTGTTATGGAAGTATTTTACATAGATTTTAACATTTTGTTTTTATTTAAGGCTTATTGGTGTTTTGTTTTCTCCAGCAGCCAATTTGCCAGAAAGAAAACAGATGTAGTATTATGTATAAGTGAGCTGAAAGAAATTCATGTCTATATATATAAGGTCATCATTTACATTTAACACATGAGAAGGTCTTGACCTATAATTGAAGCTAACATTTTTTGTTTGTTTGCTCAAATCTTATCAGATAATCTGAGATTCATTAATTGTTCAGTGTTGTTCAAGCCTAAAAAATTTTCAGTAAAACCCTCCTAATTTATTATAAAAGAGATAGATGTAAAAAATGTATGTTGAATTCAGACAAAGTTAAGCACATACATGTACATGTACTATTCTCAGTTATAAAATGTACTGAAAAAGAAGAAAAAGATGAAAAACTGGTAACTTATATCCCAGGTAGCCATAAAACTTTAAGTAAGTCTTATTTCAACTACTGTTAGAAATGCCTTCGAAAATCCTTACTTTGTGAAAATGAGTATATATATATATATAGCGGGACGGCTACAGTGCAGGCGATTTGGTGTCACGATATCTCAGTAGCATGGGTTAGAATCCCAGTGAGGGAAGAACAAAAAATTTGCGAAAGCAAATTTACAGATCTAACTGTTGGGTTGATGTTGAGACGAGTTGTATATATATATATTGTATATATATATATAAGTACGTCTGAGTCAGTGACAACTCTATAACACATTTATCCACTGGATCACCAGCATAGATGGTGATACATGTACATGGCTGTGTACATTATGTATATATACAACTCGTCTAAACATCAACCCAACAATGTTAGATCTGTAAATCTTTCGCTAATTTACAGATCTAACATTGTTGGGTTGATGTTTAGATATATTGTATATATATACAAATGTATATATATATATATATTGAACAAGGGAGATATTCTATATTTATCAGGGGAGATAATCTGAACAGTATCTTACATTTTGTTTGTATGTCACTTGTGTATGATGAAGTATATGCCTGCCTCATATGAAATTAATGTATATTTATGTTTTATCTCAGAAAATAAATTAAGAAGCATTTTTATTACAGTACACACAAGATAGACACTCTTTGTTATGGTGAATATCTTTGTGAATGCTGGTCATTCTCTCAAAAAATGTATCTGATTCACACCCAAATATCTCAAAATGTATAACTGTATGTTCTTTCAGCAATTTGTTATAGTGATAGAAATGAAGTGGGTGCAAATTGCACTCACCAGAGAAATGATTTCTTTTCAAAATTAATATTGTTAAGTTTGAGGTTTAGTCATTCAATTTGTATAAATTGTATTTGTGACTCAAAACTTTTTGATGAATTAATCATATATTCAAGTTACAAAATTATGTATTTTTGAATAACTTTATATATTCTTGTCAAGAAAATGTTTTAGATTTTTGATTGACAGTTTTCATGCTGTATGACTCTGTGACTCTTTCTACCTTTTGAAAAATAGTAATTATAAATATAAAATTTTTGAACAAAGAAAGATAACTCCAAATCAAAATATATAATTTGCCTGAATGTGTTCCAATGCTAAACTACAATAAAATGTACAAATCAATGTTACATGTATATGTTTAGCTTACATTGCAATATGAAAGCAATCTTAACCTTTTATTCTGATAAGAACTTTGTTATTCTTTACATAAAACTTTTAGTTTTCAATAAGTTTGATACGTTCAAGCTTTTAATTTTCCATGGAGTTCTTTATTTTTGTTGTTTTACCTGTAAGTTTTCCTTTATTTTCCTTTTAATTGCCTTTACTAACGATTAACATTATTGTAAAAAAACATGAATTTCATAACGTACACATCCAATAAAAGAAATGTTTGATATTTTTGAAAGAGAAAGGAATAATTTACTATATATATTGCTATCAATACGAAAAAGTAGGCAAAACAATTGTAATTGAAGTTTTGTGTGTCATGGTGCAATATTTTCTAGCTCAGTATGCATGTAACGATGATGTTTGTAGACTGTGGACAATTTCTGTATGTTCACATATTAAATTGTATCATACATTCCAAAGATGTTTCATTCAAACTTTGTCATTTTAAAAACAGCATTATATTTAATAAATGTTCAATATTGTTCTATTACAACTTTTATTTCTGATGGAAACTTATAGCTTTAAGGTGCTGAAGAAGAGAAGGGAAATCCTGTCCATGTTTTCATAGAAGAGCCTGAAAATGAGATATTGCAAAAAAAATAGTTTTAAAGACTACAAACATACATGTACTTTGTGATGAAGAACAGTAATAAAAAAGCTTTTCTATTGCTTTGAGTATTTTTATACGACCGCAAAAATTGAAAATTTTTTGGTCGTATATTGGTACAATGTATCACGTTGGCGTCGTCGTCTGAATCATCGTCGTTGTCGTCCGAATACTTTTAGTTTTTGCACTCTAACTTTAGTAAAAAAGAATACAAATCTATGAAATTTTAACACAAGGTTTATGACCATAAAAGGAAGGTTGGGATTGATTTTGGGAGTTTTGGTCCCAACATTTTAGGAATAATGAGCCAAAAAGGGCCCAAATAAGCATTTTCTTGGTTTTCGCACTATAACTTTAGTTTAAGTAGATAGAAATCGATGAAATTATGACTCAAGGGGTATGACCACAAAAGGAAGGTTGGGATTGATTTTGGGAGTTTTATTTCAAACAGTTTAGGAATTAGGGGCCAAAAAAGGGCCCAAATAAGCATTATTCTTGGTTTTCGCACAATAACTTTAGTATAAGTAAATAGAAATCAATGAAATTTAAACACAAGGTTTATGACCACAAAAGGAAGGTTGGGATTGATTTTGGGAGTTGAGGTCTGAACAGTTTAGGAATTAGGGGCCAAAAAAGGGCCCAAGTAAGCATTATTCTTGGTTTTCGCACCATAACTTTAGTATAAGTAAATAGAAATCTATGAAATTTGAACACAAGGTTTATGACCACTAAAGGAAGGTTGGGTTTGATTTTGGGAGTTTTGGTCCCAACAGTTTAGGAATAAGGGGCCCAAAGGGTCCAAAATTTAACTTTGTTTGATTTCATCTAAATTTGAATAATTGGGCCAATGGGGTTCATTGATATGCCAAATCTAACTGTGTATGTAGATTCTTAATTTTTAGTCCCGTTTTCAAATTGGTCTACATTAAGGTCCAAAGGGTCCAAAATTAAACTTAGTTTGATTTTAACCAAAATTGAATTCATGGGCTTTTTTGATATGCTGAATCTAAACATGTACTTAGATTTTTGATTATGGGCCCAGTTTTCAAGTTTGTTCAAATCAGGATCCAAAATTATTATATTAAGTATTGTGCAATAGCAAGAAATTTTCAATTGCACAGTATTCAGCAATAGCAAGAAATCTTCAATTGCACAGTATTGTGCAATAGCAAGAAATTTTCAATTGCACAGTATTGCGCAATAGCAAGAAATCTTCAATTGCACAGTATTGTGCAATAGCAAATATTTTTAATTGCACAATATTGTGCAATAGCAAGAAATATATAATTGCACAATATTGTGCAATAGCAAGAAATTTTCAATTGATTGGAGTTATCTTTCTTTGTCAAGAATAGTAGTTGAATCAACTTAAATCATTGTTTTATACAATATACAATGTATATTCACTTTTACTACCAACTTATAAATTAAAACAATCTTTACAATTCAGTGATAACAAGCACCTTTTTTTACATTTTAATATTTTATGATGTATTTAAATGAGTAGTTATTGTTGCAAACTCCATTAGAAATTTGAATTGAGATCAGTTTTGGAAAAAGGGAAAGGGGGATGTGAAAAAAAAGGGGGGGGGGTTAAATTTTTCTCATTTCAGGTTTCATAAATAAAAAGAAAATTTCTTCAAACATTTTTTTGAGAGGATTAATATTCAACAGCATAGTGAATTGCTCAAAGGCAAAAAAAATATTGTAAGTTCATTAGACCACATTCATTCTGTGTCAGAAACCTATTCTGTGTCAACTATTTAATCACAATCCAAATTTAGAGCTGAATCCAGCTTGAATGTTGTGTCCATTCTTGCCCCAACCGTTCAGGGTTCAACCTCTGCGGTCGTATAAAGCTGCGCTCTGCGGAGCATCTGGTTTGTATATTTACAGATTTTGTGTCATGGATGGATACTCCATAATCTTTCTTATCTTTTATAGATAATCTGTTTATTTCTTTAGTTATTATCCTAGACTGAGAAAAAAAGCCAATCTCAAGTTGCTGGAGATTGATGGATTATAATCATAACTATATAAAAAAGTTTTTTTTTTCTGTTTTCAGATAATATCTTTGTTTATATCTATAAGATGACCTCCCTTTATATATTTAAGCCCCATTTATAGGCATTATTTTGCCCCATTTATGGGCATTTGGTTTACTGGTCCCGCTCCAGGCTAAAGTTTTTGGTCAAGGTGGTTTTTGATGAAGTTGAAGTCCAATCAACTTGAAACTTAGTACACATGTTCCCTATATTATGACCTTTCTAGTTTTTATGACAAAAGAGTTTTGAACCCAATTTCACGGTCCACTGAACATAGCAAATGATAGTGTGATTGGGGAATCCATGTACTATAGACACATCCTTGTTTAATTTCAGATATGTCATTGAACTTAATTTTTTTGAAAAAGTGACGAGCACATCATGTGAATACAAGGGCACAGCTGTTGGAAAATTATTGCCCTGACTGTTCCTGAGTGAAATATTGATTTAAATTGCCATTGTTTAGAAAACCATATGTACTAGTTTGAAAGTGTAAATTGCGAAATTGAAACAAGATATATCCACCCTCAAAGTTTGGAGAATATGTGATTATACTCTTTTGCAAAATTAATCAGCACTAGATTTTTGATAATCTACAATAAAAAATTAGACAACCCCTTTTTTTGAGTTATCGCCGGTGAAATCATGTTGATTTGACGTTTATTTACAGGTTTAACTGTTATTAAGTAAAACAAACTGCAGGAGCTAGGTTAAACACGTTACTAAAATAATAAGCAAAACAAAGAGTAGCTATAGTATATTGATATTTTATAGAGTGTCTTTCTATCTTGTGATGTTACACTATTGTTTCAGATGAGGGTGAAGGTTTGGTACCATTAAAACATTTAAACCCGCTGCAATTGTTTGCACCTGTCCTATGTCAGGAATCTGATGTTCAGTAGTTGTTGTTTGTTTATGTGGTTCTAAAGTGTTTCTCATTTCTCGTTTTTTAGCTCTCCTGACCCAAAGGGTCAAATGAGCTTTTGTCATCACTTGTCGTCCGTCGCTGTTAACTTTTACAAAAATCTTTCCTCTGAAACTACTGGCCAAAGTTAACAAAATCACAATCATCATTGGGGTATTTAGTTAAAAATATGTGTCCGATGACCTGGGCAACTAACGAAATGGCCACCATGGCTAAAAAAGAACAGTGGAGTAAAATGTAGATTCAGGCTTATAACTCTGAAACCACAGCATTTGGAGCAAATCTATCACAGGTTAAAATTGTTAATCAGGTCGAGATCATTTGCCCTGAAATTTTTAGAGAAATCCATACACTCTGTTTTGGGGTTGCTGCCCCTGAATTGGTAATCATAGTTTAAGAAAATTTTGCAGTTTTTGGTTATTATCTTGAATACTATTATAGATGGAGATTAATGGAAAACAACAATAATGTTCAGCAAAGAATTATCTACAAATAAGTAATTATGATCAAAATGGTCAATTGACCCCTTTAGGAGTTATTGTCCTTCATATAATTTTTTTTTTTTAAATGTAAACTTTTGCAATCTTACAAAAATCTGCTCTGAAAGTAGTAAGACAAATTTTACTAAACTTGGTCACAATCATAATGATTATTAGGGTATCTATATAAAACAGTGTATTTGATGCATTTGACGGCCTGCCAACCAACATGACCGGGTGCCGCCATGACTAAAAATAGAACATAGGGGTAAAATGCAATTTTTGGCTTATATATCTGAAACTAAAGCATCAAGGGCAAACTTGACGATGGGTTAAAATGTTCATCCGGTTAAGATTTATTTGTGGTATGGGTGCCAATGAGACAAGTTGAACTCTCCACCCAAGTCACAATTTGTAAAAAGTACAATCGTCAACACGGAGTCTTGGCTTACACCGAACAGCAAGCTATGAAGGTCACCATAAGCGGGAAAAGGAGTGTTCTTGGAGGAAAATTCATTATTTTGATACAATCTAACGTTGCTAATACACCAAGAACCATCATGAAATTTACGAAAGCTTATTATCAAGAACGATTTTGTGACAAAAAATAAAAAATGAAAAGCTGCGTCTGATCTTCAAGGTATTTTACAAAAACTTAAACAGATACTTCTTTGTATAAACCAATAGATAAATGTAGCTAGCTTCCTTAGCAATATTTGTTTGAATTCATTTTTCGGAAATTTTGGTGTTTATTTTTTTTGCAGTTCACATTGACATCAGCGAATATTTTCAGATCATTTCTCATATCCTTTTTGTTGTTAGATGTATAGATCTATGCGTTGCCACAATAATTGCAGTCTGTATTTTTGTTAGATGTTTTCGGCTTTGTATCGATTGGATGAGTTTAGCCCTTTTCAACTATTTTTTGTCAAAAGCCGGGTACTATAATATGCAAAAGGTCAACTATATATTTGAAAAATAAAATGATTGAAAGGTGTGCATGTTTGTCTGACCTTGGCTTCATTTTCATGGTTCATTGAACAGTGGTTAAGTTTGATTCTTCAATGTGTAATAGGTTTGATGTTTGATGTATGGAATGATTGTAAGGAGTACATGTCTGTTTTATCTGACCTTAGCCTCACTTTCTTGGAGCATGTTGATTTGATGTGGAAGTCGTAGTAAAGTTCTATATGTAGGACTATCAACAGTTGCGGATCCAGAACTTTTCCTAAGGGGGGGGGGGGGGGGCGCTGACTGACATAAGGGGGGGGGGGGCTCAAGTCATGCTTCAATGATTCCCTATATAATCAACCAAATTTTTCCCACGAAAGGGGGGCCGGGCCCTCCTGGATCCGCCTATGATCAACATATTAGCAATGGTTAGTAAAGAAGGCGCGTGTACACTCTTGTTACAGTTTATTCTGGTGTTGTTCTGTTACACAACTATCAATGTTTCAAAAGGATTAGGCGCTTGCTTCTAGTTTAACCCTGCCACATTCTGTATGTGCCTGTCCTAAGTCAGGAGCCTGTAGTTAAGTGGTTCATGTCTGTCATATTTGTTTTTTTGGCAAACTGATTCGTTATAAATAAGGCTGTTATTTTTCTCAGTTGAATTATTCTTATTTTTCATGTTGGGACCTATTAATAGCTGACTTAACAGTGAGTGTTTTCTCATGGTTGAAGGCTGGAGAAAAGGGGTAAGCCAATTCACAATTCACCAAATCCCGGTAACCTTTTGTTTTTATATACAATCGAAAAAAAAATCATATATATAATTCATAAGATAAAAATAGTCCCTGACCTTTTGCTTTCTAATCTTCTTAAAATAAAAGCCTTTAGTGGCGGATCCAGATTTTTTTTTGTAAGGGGGCAGAAATTGCCTAATAGAGGCCAGCTCCAGTCATGCTTCAATGATATCCTTGGAACAAAAATCGCTTCTGATCTTGCTTTCTAAACGATCTATTCACGTACAGGAATGGCAACTTTTCCCAAGCCCAAGGTAATTATATTCCTGTATCACGTGATTTTTAACACATTAAAATTTGATACCTACATACCGAATTACAATTAAAAACGTTTTTTTTCAGGACCAATTTACTAAAAAGACACCTTAAGAAGAAAAAAAATATTCTTTCGTTGCAAATGGTTCGTGGTGGCGTACCATCTTTGTGACCATAATATACATGAAATATATGCCACTGCACCATGTCTGTTCTATCTGCAGTGGCGCATCTAGACAAGTAGGGACCCACGTACTGCCTAAAAGGGGGCCCGATCCGGTAATGCTGCAGTAATTTCCAATTTATAATCAACAACAAAATTCACAGAAAACAGAGGGGCCCGACCCCTCCTCCTGCCATCACCTCTCCCTAAAATCCGCCCGGTCTGTAACGGTCAAAAAGGATAAAATGACAAGATGTTAAAAACAATAACCATTTATTACATAAATATAGAAAACTCAAACGATCCATAATATCTACTTTGACTTTTTGCCGCCTTTCTTTTCTCTGATTTTTTCACATCCTAATGCAATAGCGCCTGCAGCAAAGCAGATTCCACAAACGATCTGCAATATTTCCACGTACCAGTCGGCCCATGATTGTCCTTGTATTTTTACTAATTCAATGTCAAATCTGGCCATAGCATTTGCTGTAAAGATATAAATAAACTCATCATATATACCATATATGCAGGGTTAAAATTTAGTACGCCTTTTATACACACGTTCCGTCTACAAAAAACTCATCAGTAACGCTCAAATATTAAAAGTAAATATTTGAAGGCCAAAATAAGTACGAAGCTGAAGAGAGTTATCGAAAACAAATCTAATAAGTATCATATTTTGTCTTAAAAACTGAAAAGGAGTTCTGATTTTGAAATTGATTGATAGGTTGCTACTTTAAGTTCAGTGGCAAATATGACACGTAGACCTGAAGTCCCCGGCGTGTTGAAAGCCGTACTTAGATCTATAATGGTTTACTTTTACAATTTTTGACTTTGATGGAGAGTTTTTTCATTGGCGATCATACAACATCTTCTTATATCTATATATGAAGCATACTTCGGAAACTGAAATAGTTTTCAAAATATGTGTATTTCAAAAACAAGTGAGAAAACATATCTTTATAATTACTTTTTTGGTAAAGATATATTTAATAAAGGTCACCGTACGGCTTTCAACAATTAGCATAGCCCATACCTCATAGTCAGCTTTAAAAGGCCTCATTTATGTACAAAAAATGACCGAAAAACAAATATGTAACACAAATATTAGATATATTTGACAATTTTTGATCCATTAGAGTCTATCAAAAATGAATGATTTTTCAAATAGTTTGCAGGGAAAACTGTAAGTCACATTCCTGGTGGAATGACAAACAACAAAAGTATTAGTCTGATTTTTTCTTTCTTTTTCATACATTAATTTTCCAGAACTGAGGTTGAATCCGCAAAATGTGAAAATATCACAAGGGCCACACTAGATACACTACTATCGGTCCAGCAGCTCACTTTTCAGAATCCGTAAATGACTATGGGTAATCTCATTGTTCGTACACCAAAATGAAAACAACTTAATTTCATTGGCTCAATTCCCATTGTTTAGAACGTTTAAAACCAATCTGACAGCGTTTTGGTGAACGCTTCTGAAAATGTTATCCAGGATGCATTAGATTCTGAAATGACGACTTATGAAGAACTATCATACCGAAGATGAAATTACCTGGTATTATTCCCGGGATACCCTTTTCTCCCCAGGCCAGCTGTGGAGGTATTTTAATGGACCTCTTCTCTCTGAAATAGACAAAAAGGGATTTTGATTAATCTTAATTCATTAATTGGTTTTATGTCTTTCATGTCCGTCATTTATGCAGTATGCAGCTCAATTTATCAAAACGTCTTTGTTACTGAGGCAAGTGAATTTAACAACTGCATTATATGTACATATATATGTACTGTTGTCTTTTTTTAAAATCATTTTTGTGATGTGTTTTCACGTATGCCATCAACATTTTTTCAATGAAATTTATTGATTTATTATGATCTATAATTTATTTTTAAAAAAGCGTTTTACGCCCATATCGGCTAATGGCTTACAAACATACATACATATGATATGTGTTCCAAAAACTATAATTCGATCATACCCCTAAAAAATCACTTTAATAAAAAAAAAAAAAAAAGAAAAAAAACAACATTCAATGAAATATTTTACTGATTATTGTCTATAATAACTTACCCAGTACACATTCCAACGACGCCTATATCAAGACCTACAAAATATCAATTAAAGTTGAATAAATGATCCTTTAAAAAGGTATGCATGTAGTTAGTTAAGGTCAAGTAGAGCTGGCATGTCAGGATTGGAACTGCTAGTAGTTCTTTGTTAATCTATGTATTCTTGTCATTAGCTTAGTTTATTTTGTAACTTATTCTGATATCGGACTCGGACTTCATCAACTGAGTTTTACTGTGCATATTGCTGTGTGTTTGTTTTTTTCTACATTGGCTAGAGGTATAGAGGGAGGGTTGAGTTCTCACTAAATATGTTTAATCCCGCGGCTTACGCCTGTCCTATGCCAGGGGGCTCTAGTCTTTATGTTAGTCCTATAAAAAATTTTAAATGTTTGTTCATTTATATATTTTGGAGTTAAGTATGACGTCCATTTTTACTGACCTAGTACACATTTTTGTTCAGGGGCCTGCTGAAGTTTGCCTCCGGGTTGGGATTTTCTTGCTGTGTCGAAGACCAATTGGTGGCCTTCAGCTGTTTTTACATTTGGTCGGTTTGTTGTCTTTTTGACATATTCCCCATTTCCCTCCTAAATTTCATGTCAAAATGGATATGTTTGCTTACAATTTTCACTCGTTAAGGTTTAAACTAAAAAAAATGGAAAACATACTGCTTTCGTCTTTTTTTTTTATTTTCTAAAATATCACTGATTGAATTCTTTTAAAAAAAAAACGAACATTTGTTTAGAAAGCACATTTAATCAAGTTAAATTGCCGGTAAAAGTTCTTAAATTTGTCTTAAAATCATCAAATATCTAAGTAATAATTCGACGGTTACATAAGAATTAATCTTATACATTGGTGTGATGTTTTCCAGGTTTTAAATGAAAATCTAAAAAAAAACCCATACAAACCTAAAACAACCATTCTTTTACCAATAGTAAATTCCAGCAGTCCAGCAGGCATGCCCTCTGTTTCTTTAGATGTTTCTTTATGTTCATCGTTCACGTATGCCTGTTAATTTTAAACAGATTTTTAATTAACTTCTTGATACGTCTTTTATCTGATTAAAAAACATGAAAAATGTACCTATAGCATATTTAAATGTTACTTCCATGCTCTAAATAAATAATGCAAACGACCATGAGAACAAGGGTTACGATCCTCCGTGGAGATGAGTGGACTGGATCGTAACCCTTGGCTAGCGAAGATGCCATGAGATAAAATAAGAGATTTTTGTCGTTCGGCGTGTATATTATGCTCCAGACACATATTTGTTGTATTGATCTTTTTAAGATGTCAACCTTATCAACTCTATATCTATTCATACACGGTCTCCGAGGATAGATAGACATGAGTTTTAGACTTGGACCACACGATTTATTGTTGAGTTTTTATTGGCTTTGAACCAGTTTTCAGTAACTGCAAGTAATCTTAGAACGACAATTTTTGCAAGTTAAATTGTTTTATTTCAGTTTTTTTTTTTTGTGTGTTTCTTGTCAATCTGAAGGTTTAAGCCATTTGCGACTGATCTCTAAAGTGTGTTCTTATGTTGTTCTATTGCAACACTGACCCTCACAAATACGTCTAATACCGTCGTGTTTATACATGTGCCTACCCAAAGTCATGGTTGTCGTTTTAGTATTTTGTAATTTTGGATCCTTTTATAGCTGACTATACAGTCGTTTCTAAGGGCATGGTTTCCGACTGCAAATTGAATTATGGATTTAGTTTTGTTATGTTTAGAGAAAAGGGAAATACGAAAACTTATACAACGTACGTCATATGCTGACGTAACGTTTGGAGATACAGTAACACTAAATAAAAAGGAGCATACATCATACTCTAAAGTGATGGTGTCACCTGTCTTCGTTACTATGGTACAATCTTCTGGCAAATACTGAAAAGGAAATAAAACATGTGGAATTAAAGTATTTAGTGATGATGTAAAGTCATATTCGAAACTGTATTGTCATTGACACTGAATAAGCTTGACGTTGTTATAAATATACTAATAAAGATCAATAAAACTAACCGGTGCCAACCTTCACCCTAACCTGTAACAATAGCGTAACATCACATAGAAAGACACACAATAATTATCACTATAAAACATGAAATTAAAACATAATGACACTTTTTAAATAAATTTGAGTATTTATATTAAAGTTCAGGAGTTACTGTTTCACTTTTTACCACGAACTTATGACTTACACTGAGATAGCCAGTATACCACGTACGTGCTCTGTTATATGAAGTAACACGCATATGGCTTTATAAGTCACAGCTTAGTCAGCGAATCGCTGTGTGCTGTTATGAGGAGACTTAGAATGCCAGTTTATACCACGGACGTGTGCTGTTATGATGTTACACTATATGAAAGCCAGTATAAAATTGAGAAAGGAAATAGGGAATGTGTCAAAGCGACAACAACCCGACCCTAGAGCAGACAACAGTCGAAGGCCACCAATGGGTCTTCAATGTAGCTATTAACTCCCGCACCCGTAGGCGTCCCGGTTCAGCTATGTATAGTTACATAATGGATTTATAAGCGTTATTTTGATGTTACACCAAAACACCCAACGTACCATGTATGGACATGGGCTGTTATGAGGTTACATTTATACAGATTCGACTTGATCCTAGAACCTCTATATGGGCTATACCCGGTATATGCACCTGATTTTATATTATTTTCTGTCTTCGAAGAACATATATAATTAATTCAAAATGAAATGAACAGAATTTGCTGAATTCAGCATTTTTCTTTTTAATTAACTAGAAGAAGAAAAAGTCCCCCCCCCAAAAAAAAAGACACACATCGGAAACTAAATAAACGAAAAGGCATACAGAACGCTTCGCGGTATCAAAATTTATTTAGGTAAGCTTTTTTGTTCAGTGCGTTGTTTTATGGGAAATCGGGTACATATGTCCTGTGTGTATATGTATAAGATGGAAGAGATCCCCAAACTTTCAAACACAAGTCAAAGACCGAAGCACAAAGACAAGATATAGTTAATAAAAACATGCTACCCTCCACACAAGAGATGAATGGATAGTACAATACTGATGAAATGGGATCATTTGGTGTGCGTATATTTTCGAACCTGGTGCCAGGTGCATGCAAGGGTACATTTATATACAAAAATATTTGTCATTATTCTTGCAAAATAAAAATGCCTTAAGACGCAATGTTTGCTCTTAGATGCAAATATTTTAATTTGCATTCAAGGAAAAGAAAGAGGAATGTTATATTTTTTTTTTACATAAATAGGTATTTGTATTATTTATTAGGCATTTTTGTCTAAGGGCGATACAACAAAATATGTGTAAACAACAGAGAACCCTTCGGCAATGACGTACTTCCGGGAAGAGATAATAAACAAATCACATGTAATTTTCTTAAATAAGAGTTGATCATTCATTCGGAAAATAACAAGATCATTGAGAATGATAACAATGTCAATCTGCATCCCATTTCTATTTATAAAAACTCGGGGTCAATTCAGTTAGAACTTTGAACTTTAGCGTAGATATTAAATTAGGTCACAGCTACTGAGTTATGTTGAAAGTGACAGATAAAGTAAAAATAATTGGGAGGTTGTTTTTTTAGAGCATCCTCCATAAACGTTAACCCAAATAATTCTTCAGTCTAAATATGAAAAACGTCGAAACATTTAAATAATAATCATATCAAATGTTATGTTTGTTTTTTTATTATTCATTTTTATAAATGCTTTTTAATTTCTTTCTTTAAAAAAATAAAAAAGAGGTTGAGAATTCAAACGGAAAAAATACCAAAAGAATGCAAACGGCAAATTCTACTTACAGTGGTTTTGATATCAAGTTCCGATTTTATTAATATTTTGCCGTCACTAGCTCCTGGGTGTCCATCTAGCACAGTTTGTTGTCCAAACATTTTCTGAAATTGTCCATTTGAAACAGAAAAACTGAACAACAGTAAAGCTAATGTAAATTGTAAACAGTTCATTATTAAAGCCTAAAACTAACAAAAGGAAGATCGGAATATCAGGCCTGGTTTTATATTTTCAAAATTTCCGGGTACACGTATATTTCATTACCCATCAATCAAAAATTCACTCAACTGGAACATTTGACATCCAAGTCAAAAATCGCTTCCTATTTTGAATGAATGAATGCATTACTACTTATTTGTAAAATCTTGCAACCATTACAGCATTGGACATATATAGTATATGCATATACGTGTATACTCCTAAATTAATTAATGAATCAATATAATTAAATCAAAAGCTTTCAGAAACTTTCAAGACGAAACACAGCAATGAAAGTATAACCGGAAGAAAAGTGACATTGGGAACTTTTACTATAGTTTGCAAAGTGCTTTTTAGGAACTCTCGTTTTGAATTTAATAGGTTTATGAACTCTCGTCTTAAAAAGTTATATGAACTCTCGTTTTGAATATTTATATGAGTTTTCGTTTTAAATTGATTTATTCTTAAATATAATGTTTCTTCTTTCAAATATCCAAAGAGATTATAGATTTACTATTTTATAACTTAATCCGATGGCTGTCAAAAGTGCTAAACTTACACTCAACTTCAAAAGAAGCAATTATCGCTATTTTGCTAAGTTAAGCCGGAGGACAATAATCCGTTTATTATTACATAAGATTAGACAATGAAAGATATATTTCTTGAGAACCTTTTATGTATAATGTTTTTAATACCCTTATCTTTGAATTAATTTATGTTTTGTAAACTGTTGCTGGGGCAGTCTTCCCCTAGCTTTCGAACTGTAAACTTGTGTTAATAAATTTGTATATATTTTTATACGGTCTTGCGTTTAAAGCAGCCATAGTGTCGATTATAGACCTACAGACTTTAATGTAACCCGTGCCGAACTTCACGGACTGATGCCGGAGTTCACGGGGTTATAATTGGGAAGGACTCCTCGATTACCGTAACCTTAAGCAGCCAAGCGAGTGTTTTATTTATGAACTAGTCCCAGTATACAAAAATTCAAAAATGGAATTACCGAAAATGGAACATTTTAAAGCATTCGAAACCGAAAATGCAGACTGTGTTTTCTAGTTGGAACATCGGCAATGGTGGAGCGGTTTACATATCGTGGACTTAGACCAGAGTATGTTGCTCCATGTGCTTTGCTAGCAGACATTACCATTCAGATAGGATCGGAGCCAGAACCAGTCAAAATCAACAGTGCTATCAAGAAAACCCTAAACCACAAACCCAACCCAGAAGTGATGGTAAGTGTGGTACATGCTGTCATAGTTACGAACATTTTTGAGAATGCACATTTTTACATTACCCCTATTATTTTAATATACTTAATCTAGAACCGCCCCTAAATATATAACATTAGAATAGAAAATCCATGTTTTATCATAGTAGTGCTAAGTTCCACAAGTCCCGCATATACATAAACCAAAGACAGGTTATGAATTCTAGAAAGAGTTTCCCAATCCAAATTTTTTTAATCTGTTTGCAATTACAAACTGTCCAAGGGCAGATTGTTAAATAAATGTAAAAATAGGTTCTGTTTTCGATTTTCATTTTTAAAATTTAGAATTTATTAAGAACCAATTTCATTATTCTATGATGAAAATTTCATTATTCTATGATGAATTACCACTTTTTTCTGAGATATTTGCCAATGGTAGTAAGAACACCTCCATAAATCAAGCTAAAGTCTGTGTATCTTTGTTGTATCATAGAACCTAGTGTTTTACACAAGTGAAGGTTGTAACTTTGAACAAGGATCACTGACTATAGTATACTGAAATAACCACAATTATTGTTTTAGTTGTCGTTATTGTATCATATAATACAACATGCTATAAGTAATTAAATTTACACGTTTGAGCTTGTTCATAAATGGATTATCGGTGGTGTAACAAAATCATTTTATAATACAATTTTGGTGCGAAACAAGAATGCAAGATGGACTCGTCATCTGTCTTGTGGTCTTGTTTCCGTTGGGTGTACAGGAGTGACGACCTGTATACTACATGTCAGAAAATGCATTATTATGTTTGATAAAAGCCTGCTTACAAGGTAGAAATACCCACTAATGATCTGATAATCGGTTTAAATTCTTGATAGTATTTTCGAAAACCTTTCAGTATAGTGTAGTTTTGTTTGGATCATAAACGGGCCAATGCTAATTATTGCCAACCCTTTTTATTTTCCTCCAATTCCTTGAATACGTAGTCCTACTTTTATGATTATGATAAAAGCGACCTCTCTGTTGTTTATATATCTATACATATGATAGAGTCATGTTTTTTTTTCGATTTGTCAAGTGAAACTGAATATTTTTAGTACATTTGTGTTAATCCCTCCTTCTCAGAGTATAATATACTTATGTCAGTAGCCCCCCTCCTCAGAGTATAGTATACTTATGCCAGTAGTCCCCTTCCTCAGAGTATTGTTGTACTTATGTCAGTAGTACCCAACTCAGATTATAGTATACTTATGTCAATAGTCCCCTCCTCAGAGTATTAGTAAACTTATGTCAGTAGTCCCCCTCCTCAGAGTATAGTATACTTATGTCAGTAGTCCCCCTCCTCAGAGTATAGTATACTTATGTCAGTAGTCCCTCTAATCAGTGTATAGTATACTTATGTCAGTAGTCCCCCTCCTCAGAGTATTAGGATACTTATGTCAGTAGTCCCCCTCCTCAGAATATCTAGTATGTTTATGTTTATCCCCCTCCACATACCCCCTTTGTATATCTATTAAAAGGTCCAATATGTGCATTTTCTATGTTCGTGATGTTTTCAGTATGTACACACTTTCAGCAACTAGAGAGACGAATGACCCATAGATGAATTACCCATAGACGAATTACCCAAAGACGAATTACCCAAAGACGATTTACCCAAGACGAATTACCCATAGATGAAATAACGTTAAAAACCCAAATACGAAATGTAGCAATTTGTGCTCGGGACGAGCACTTCGGGGAAGCAGTGGAGAATATAACCGGAAGAAAAGTGACATTGGGAACTTTTACTATAGTTTGCAAAGTGCTTTTTAGGAACTCTCGTTTTGAATTTAATAGGTTTATGAACTCTCGTCTTAAAAAGTTATATGAACTCTCGTTTTGAATATTTATATGAGTTTTCGTTTTAAATTGATTTATTCTTAAATATAATGTTTCTTCTTTCAAATATCCAAAGAGATTATAGATTTACTATTTTATAACTTAATCCGATGGCTGTCAAAAGTGCTAAACTTACACTCAACTTCAAAAGAAGCAATTATCGCTATTTTGCTAAGTTAAGCCGGAGGACAATAATCCGTTTATTATTACATAAGATTAGACAATGAAAGATATATTTCTTGAGAACCTTTTATGTATAATGTTTTTAATACCCTTATCTTTGAATTAATTTATGTTTTGTAAACTGTTGCTGGGGCAGTCTTCCCCTAGCTTTCGAACTGTAAACTTGTGTTAACAAATTTGTATATATTTTTATACGGTCTTGCGTTTAAAGCAGCCATAGTGTCGATTATAGACCTACAGACTTTAATGTAACCCGTGCCGAACTTCACGGACTGATGCCGGAGTTCACGGGGTTATAAAAGTGCTAATAACATATGTTTTCTTTGTTCATCCAAAATGTGTAGGCATAAAAAGAGTACGTTACTAAAGCATTTTCAAAATTTATTTGTTCGAGGAATCAGCAACAATAAAAATTGAAATGTTTATTGTCAATGCCATGTAAAGTAAACTCTGTGACAAGTAAAAAGACGTTATGAAAAAAACACTACTGAATTTTGTTCTATATTTCAAACAAAATCATATACTAGTTTTATATTGTAAAATAGAGTAGAAAAGAATTATCAAACCAAATATAGGCAAACTAGTAGCATGCTTACATATATCTTTGAGGGTTGTTTTTTTTTTAAACTATACAGCATTTTGTTGTCTTTGTAGAAACAAGAACAAATCTACCGGGTTTATTCCAGAATAATAATTCAAAAAAAATTCTATGACCCTAAAAACAAACAAGAAAACAGGTTACTGGACAGAGTACAATCAATTGAACAGATTGTTTAAAAAATTAAGTGACCATTAAGGGAATAGCAAAAAAGATGTGGTATGACTGACAATGAGGCAACTCTACACAAGAGACCAAAATGACACAGACATTAACAGATATGAGTCACCGTACGGCCTTCAACAATGAACAAAGCCAATACTGCATAGTCAGCTATACATGTAAAAGGCCCCGAAATCACACATGTAAAATAGTTCAAACGAGAAAACTTTTTTACTAGGTTATTTTATTTGTTGTTGTTGTTGTTTTTATTCAAATCAGTCGCGTGATTGTTTGTCAACATATCTGTTAAAACTCAAATAAATATTTTATAAATTATAACACTAAAATATTTTCAAAATGTTTACAAATTTAATAAACCATAAACAAATAATCATTTTTTATCTCTAGGTGTTAAATTACATTGTAAAATATTAACGAAAATCTTTTTAAGACGTAAAAATATACAAGCTGTTTAGAAGCTCCGTGACCTGATAGCAATCTTGAACTTCGTAGATTGTCATCGTAGCTATTGGCTTAAGACATTCAACGCACGAAATTGACAAATGGGCCAATTTAAGGGTATCGAAAATGTCGATAAGTTTTTGAACATTTCTTTACACTCTTTTTTTCTGGTTACGATATAAAAGGAACATGCAAGGTTAATTTTCATTACAATTATTTTCTATACGTTTCGCTAAAGTTATGTTTTTGGTTTTAGTTATACAAACCCCGTGGAGGTACCCCTAAAAGAATCCAGATGTTTAGGTCTAATTTACTATATAAAAAGAAACTATTTTGAATAAAAGAAAGTATCGGTAAAGACAAGGATAAAACGAAAATGATGCAAAGTTTAAGTGTGACTTTTTTTGTGCTTTTTTCCATCTCTGGTAAGTACACATGCTGATGTATGGACCTAATTACTATTATATTAAGAATATACATGTATTTTTTCATTTTCTCACAGGTGATACATTCGACAATTTATGCATATTTAAATCGAATAGTGAAAGTTTTATTTTTGGAAAAGTTTGAATATCTTTTTGTCCGAAATATTTTTGTACGCTTTGACCATTGTGGTCCAATTTATAGGCTTTTAGTTAAAAAAAATTCATTCAAATTATTTCAAAACATCATCGACCTCAAGTGGAAGCCGTGACTTGTTAATTCCATTTTGAAATCCTGATAGTACCATTAGTTATCTTAAATTCCCGAAATACCAATAAAACTCCATTAGAATATTTTTGAAGTATATACGTAGCAGCCTTGTAATTCAGTGGTTGTCGTTTGTTTATGTGTTACATATTTGATTTTCGTTCATTTTTCTTACATAAATAAGGCCGTTAGTTTTCTCGTTTGAATTGTTTTACATTGTCTTATCGGGGCCTTTTATAGCTGACTATGCGGTATGGGCTTTGCTCATTGTTGAAGGCCGTACGGTGACCTATAGTTGTTAATGTCTGTGTCATTTTGGTCTTTTGTGGATAGTTGTTGACAATCATACCACATCTTCTTTTTTATATTGGATAGGAAAACATAGTGATTCGAAATATTCAAACATTTTATGAACAAAAACATTTACATAAAATGAGCACATCAAAAAAAACTCTGCATGGCTTCGGCCAATTTTGGTCTGGTAAAGAAACTTCATCGTTTTGCAATTTTTTAATGAACAGTGATAAGAAAATTCCGTGTTTTTATTTATGTCTCCTATGATTCATACATGTGTTACCGGAAGACATTCAAGATTCGTGCATTTGGGTTTCAACTAATTGCTTTCATCACGTTGCGGAGCTATTAGTTTCAATCGAAATACACGCCATCTTGAATAAATTACTTTTCACGTATATATTCTGATTGGATGCGGCTGAGATACAGCAACAGCTATTGGCTTAAATGAGATAAAGAATTACAGACTTTTCTCGGCCAGGATAAGACATTAAATGCCGGAAAATTGACAATTCAGTTCCAAACAACTGTCATTAATTCAAGTTCGTTTTATTTTGCATATATACATTTCACAGATGAATTCAATACTGAAATATCAATTATTAATACGTGTGTATTTGCTTTGTTACTCAGTTTGCACGATTTGCTTTACTAAACAATATATATGTTCATATACAATATTATGTTTATAAAAAAGCATTATCTGTAGTTTATAACTTCTGACAATCTAGGCACACCCTAGAGTCGTGTCGTTTTACAATTGTTTTAATTTTCAACAAGAAATTTAGATTTTTAAAAGCATGGATATATAACGCATACAGACACTCTTAATATAAAGAACATCAAGTTTTTATCAATCAATATCTAAAAATACCACATTTCCAAAACTAATTAACAACCACATGCACACATATTACCTTAAATTAGCGTAGAGCGAAGCAGTCCATAGCTTTTTAGAAAGCTAAAACTTGTTACATAAATTATGTATCGCCGTTTTTAACACACTCCATATAAATTAGGTGCGGATCACGGATTTTAAAATGGGACACATATTTAGTCAATGTCTGGACTGTTGCATTGTAAAAAGTATATTCATTTTTCACATGTGTGTAGCTTCATAAAGGGGTGCCATCTTCCTTAAATCCGCCTCTGTTAATTGCCAAGTGTGCACATGCCACTACATGTATATATACAAATTGGTCCCCGTTTCATTGAGGTGTTGCGGCCTCTTGTTACTGTTACCAGGGGCGGATCCAGGAATTTGGAAAGGGGGCGACGGTTTTAAAAGTTTGACGAGCGGAGCGAGGCGAAAAATGTTTGGGATCTTTGTTGGGTTTAAAAACATAAAATTAGTGTAACATGCACTTTTTGAACGGTTCCTGTCGTGGGGCATGTATATTCTATAGTTGCTGTAAAGTGTAAGGGTTGGACATTTTTTATGCTGTATTATATATTCTCCCTATTGATTGTCTATCATAAAATGATAGCATGGATCCAAAACTATGTACTGATATATTTGATGTGGGACTTGTCAGTAAAAAATAGACATGGAAAATTCTCGTTTGTTGTATGTTAAGTTAGCATAACCTCACATATTTCTTGTTGTAAACAAGAAATACGCCGAGTTATTCGATGAAATTTACAATACGACCGACAAGAGTTTAAAAAGTCAAACAAGCAATTTTTATCCGAATGTTTGGTTGATATGTTTTTTCACGCAACAAAATTAAGGGAGGTGAGGGGTTCCAAATCAATCAAAGGCTACGAATGAGTCTGAAATGACAACGAATTTATGAATGACGGTCGACAAATGGAGACATAAAGGCCACACTCAGCAGTCAGGTTGAAGTCTGCAGCATGGTCTTGAAAAAAAGAATTCAATATATCAGTTCGGCGAAACAGACATTCCGGTCAGACATGCAAACCCCGGCCCTAAAAAAATACGCCTGTTTTTTGTTCATCATGTTCATTTAATGCTAAATACTTCTGTTGGAAATTTTCATTTCTAATTGCAAAAAAAGTGGACAAGGTTATTGGTTTCAATCCAGATACGGCCAGAATTTTTATTCAATGCAAAAACCAGAGTCAGATTTTTTTCTTTCAAATACCTTAGACTGCCTCCTCAAATCAAATGGTTCGTACTTACGACTTTAAATAGATATAGAGCGCTATACTGACTGGGGTCATTATTCAGATATCATGTTATTTTAAAATAGGCTGGGGCGTTTGGGGTTAAACATGTTTTCGTAGGTAAATAATATTGCTGTGGATTTTTTTCATGAGAGTGTAATAGAGTATTACTTTCTGTTTGGTTGAATTGTGAAATAGAAGTCACTACGTTCTTGCTCAATCCTGTGTCGCTTTGAAGGTATCATGGTTGTCACCCTCAGCCTAAGCAATGTGTTACTGTAATTTGAATTTCAAAATGACTGAGTGACGGGTTTTTTTTGACACACTTGTTAACTCCATATTAATAGCGAATCACATGACTTTGACATAATCAGTAAATACCAGCGAAAAATATTTTTATAAGTAAAGAATTGTCACATAAAAGTTAAATACACGGGAAATGGCAATGTTCACGAAGTCTAGTCTGATTAATCATTTAAAAAAAAAGTTCAAATCCTCCAATATAACGTTGCACATGCATGCACAACCTTTATTTACAGGAATGTACATATTATATACACTAAGCACTCATAGTACGTTGGTCAATATATAGATTTGATATTAAAAGCAATGTCTAGTTAAATAAAATCTACGAACGGTCGTCACTGAAGTAAAGTAGTGTCTCCTCCATGACAGTCTTAAACTTTAAAACTCAATATTTAAAAATAAAAAAACCACTGCTATTTTCCGTGTTAGGTAAAGGTTGGCTATCACTGTGCACAACCGTTCAACAAAGAATCCTATTGGGAAAAACCAGAAAACTCTTTTTGTCAGAAAACACTGTCAAACATCCAAACATACTATCCACACTGATCTGTGTCCACACTTGTAATTTATGTAAAATAATTGTTGTTTTCTTTCAGCAATACATAGCGCTTCTGTGCGTTCAAAAGAAACAATCGGCCTGTTACGCTTACTTGATGATTTAAAAGACTATAGTCGCAGGGATATGATCAACACTGAACTAAAAGAAGAAAGTAACACGGAATCACGGTAGGAATTACTCCGCGTTTACAAATACCATTGAAAGCCGGATGGTCAGATGAATATAGATCAGCGCCACTCTAGTGGTGTAGACACGGGGAAATAACATTTAAGCAAATGGGGAGGGGGTTGAGGGCTGCAGTCTTTCTTAAGCTGAACGATTCTCGTCAAATTCTTATTGAAAAAAAAATCAGTTTTATAAATTATTTGTAAGCACATGCTTACAATGCTACACTGGTGCAACATCACTGCTGACTCTATTCCATGACAAGATTAAATGAGGTCCTAAATATTTACCGGAAGGCTATAATGAAAGAAATCCTTGATTATCGTATCACACCATGTTTAGATATGGTTTTTTTTCCATAATGCTAAACTAAAAGGTCTCATAAAAAATGAAATTTGCCATAGAAAAATGGAGACAATCTGTGATTTTTTTTTATAATTATCTTATTGTTTACGAGACGTTTTGTCGATGCGGGTGTCTTAATCATGTGTAAGAAAATCTGCATACCCGTCCGATGCACCTGAATTCACCCCGGTTTTGCATAGAGTTTTATGTTGATCATTTAATTTACTTCCGTTTTCTGTGTTGTGGTGTGTGTGTGTTTTGTTGACTGTTGTTTGTCTTTTACGTGAGCCTCTTTTTGAGTATGTGATTACTTGGCCGTTTGTAAAGTGACCATTTGATAACCAGACCAAATATTGCATGATTATTTGATAATCTTAGACTGTATTTTTGATTATTTGATAATCTTGTTCAAAAGAAATTATAAATGATAATGTGATTATATTGGCACAAAAATGTGATTATCATTATGTGAATACTTGAACCCTCTCATTGAGAGATTCACTTGTGAGTTTGAATGTCCTTCTGGTATCTCTTTTGGTGGCCAGTTTATATAGGTGGAGGAAGCCGTATTGCCCGGAGAGAATCATCAACCTCCGGCAGAAAACTGCCAATCCTACACGTCAATTTAGAATGGAGTCGAATACACCTGTCACGTGCAGGGATTGAACTCAAAACCTCAATATTACCGTACTTAAGGATGTACTTAGGTCATGAGGTTTTGGAATTTGTAATAAATGGTCGGACTCCATGTTTTTATCCCCTATACAATTCAATGTATAAATATTTTGGCCTATAACACCCATTTATCTTTTCATATATAAGACTTAAAATTGCTCATAAAGGGTAATTTGCCAAAATTAAAGCAGATTTTTTTTGATTTTTTACTTTTGATTTGAGACCCAAATAATACCAATGCAAATATATTAAAGGTAATAGTCCGAGTCAGCTTTTCCCCGCCATATTTTAAAAGTCATATCTGGAAATAGAGCTCCATGACCTATAACTAATGCACTTCAGACTTATAGTATCAATTTCAATTCTTGTTTTTATTAATTTCACAAACCCTCACCCACCTAAGTACATCCTTAAGTGCACTCTACAAAACAAATGGTATTATAAACGTGCGCAAAACTAGTTTTTCAGAAATAACATATATCGAGTAACTCGGGACCAAACATTTGGGAAACCAAAAATAAAATTGGCGGAGAACAACAAATATACCAAAGACCTTTGTGTGTTAGTATCAACCTCAGCTTTTTAACACAGCAAATTACTTTTGTGGACTTAAAATGAGCAAACAAAACTGTATCATAAGTAATGCATGTCATATTCTAGGTTTACCAGCATAAAACGCGTTAATTCATTAATTCATAAATCTAATTTAAAACACTATTTTTGTAGGCAAATGGACGATTTACTAATGGATATCTTCAAGAAATCAACTCATTGCAAAAACACAGGAGACAGCTGTAATTATGACTGGCAATGTTGTTCAAGTGGGGACTGTGAAACTAGCAACTATGAAGCTTGTTATAGTGGAGCATCGTGCAGGTGCAGAGGTGCAAATATTTCCAAGTAAACTTCTGATGCTTCCGACAAATTTTAAGACATCTTAGCAGAACAGAAGATATAAATTCCATTTTAGAGCCTTCTCCTACGACCTAGGGTTTTTAATTATGTGATAACTGGGCCGGTTTGTCCGTTTTTAAGGTGATTATTTCGATTAACAGACAAAATATTTCATGATTATTTGACTATTTGATAATATAGGACTGTATTTTTGATTATTTGATTATATTGTTTAAAAACTTAATCAATGATTATATGATTATACATGTATTGGCAAATAATTTTTGATAATGTGATTACTTGGACACCCCATGAAGGGCCTCCTTTTAATTGTTTGAAATTGAAAAAAGGTCATTAGAAACTGAAATGCGACTTTTTTGTTGATCATGACAAAAAATATTATAGCATATATATATTTATTCATGTAACAGTGGTAATCGGGATTCAATAAAAATAAAAAATAAATTTTTAAAGATCTTTTTTGTTTATTCACATGTAACATTTGATTATATTTAACAGTGGCGGACTCAGAAATTTCATAAAAGGGGAAAGGGCCACTGACTGTTAAAGACTGGACTCGCTCCAGTCATCATTCATTGAGTCCCTATATAATCAACCAAACTTTTCCCACATATGAAGCCAAGAGAACTGGGCACCATGTCCCCTTACTCCGCCTCTGTGCAAAATTGAATACATGTATACACACTTCAAATTTAAAATTGTAAATGAAAACATGGCTTCGGTGACAGAGTTAAACTACTATCTCATTAGCCTATAAAAATAGAATTAAGACTGGAAACGGAGTTTGTCAGAGACAACCCGAACAAAGAACAGAATACAGCACAACGCCACCAAAATCAGAAAATTCCACACCCGGAAGCGGGCTTCAGCTGGCCCTAAACAAACATGTGTACTAGTTCAGCGAAAATGGACGTCACACTTAACTACGAAGCATGTAAATAAACCAAGATTGCACAAAACATACGGTTACCTATGGGCTGTCTCAATGGCCAAAATACCGCATCTTGACTTCTAACTTGTATTGTATACACAAGACTAACAAAGGGCAGTTGCTCCTGACTTGGGACAGGCTTAAATATTTCGGCGGGTTTAAACACGTTTTGTAAGATTTCAATCCTCTGTCCCTCTACACGTCTAGCCAATGTACTAGATTAAACAAACATACAGCGTGAAAACGTGTATGAATTAGGTGTGCTCGGTTCAAATCTTATTGGTCAGGGTTGCCGGTTTTCCTGTCGACAACTATGAGTTCTCACATGTGCCATAAGTGGAGCAGGATCTGTTCACCCTTCCGGAGGACCTGATATCACCCCAGTGTTTGGTGGGATTCGTGTTGCCTTAGTCTTTAGTTTTATATGTTGTGTCTAGCTTGTGAACTATAATATTATTTGTCTGTTCGGCTTTTGATTTTTTGGCCATGGGGTTAACGTTGTCAGTTTATTTTCGATCTATGAGGGTTTTTTTGTTTGTCTGTCCCTCTGGACAGTGGTATCTTTCGCCCCTCTCCTACAGATGCATGGGTACTTTGTATCTCTTTTCTTTTTATCTGTTTGTTAGATGCATGCTTCAGCTTGTGTTCTTTGTTTCGATGAGTCAAACCCTACATATACACCTGATGTATCTAGTATCTTTCGATAATGTTGAGCTGTATATAGCACTGTACTATAGAATATTTGGGTTTGAACACATACAGAACAAACAGTCTGTATGTTTTACTTTTCATTCTTCTTGTTCAGACATATAAATAATCATGGATTTTTGATCATGTGATTACTTAGCCATTTTTAAAGTGATTATTTGATTACCAGACCAAATATTTCATGATTATTTCATAATCTAGGACTATGGTTTTGATCATTTGATTATCTTGTTTTAAAAAACAATCAATGATTATGCGAGTATATTCAAATGGCAAAACAAATGTGATTTTGTGATTACTTGGACACCCCATGAGAGGCCTCATCACTTAATTTACCCCAAAATATGTTTATATAATTAGATTTCAAAATCTTTTTTATTAAATGAGGCTATGGGTTTTTTCTGGACAAATTTTTTTTCTCTGTTTTCTGACAAGTCGAAAACAATTTTTTTCTTTCAATTTTAGCATTACATATAGTGGCAGCTGAGGGTGAAACAAACATTTTTTCCCTCAGAATCAAAAACAAATTATTTTTTCTCTCCAAAAACTGGAAACAAACTTTTTTTTCAAAAAAAAAACCATAGCCCCCACCCCGAAAATCAAATGGTTGCTGCCTAAGGGGTGTAATTTTAGACATTATTAGATGTTGGTATGTTTGGGCGGAGCAATTGAAGATCTTTGAAAGGTAGTGAAAATTAACAAATGCAACGTGTCCAATTAAATGAATGGATAATATAAGAGATTAGTTAAAGTATAATAGACTCGCTTACTTTTATGATTAATATCTATAACGGCAATTATAATCTTTACTTTTTATACCATTTTTGAAATAACACTTGTTTAAAAGGTAAGGTAGATGATATTTTTCGAATTCATTTACTTTAACTATAAAATGCGTTTTCGGTTGATGGGGGTCAACTCATGGGATATACAGAGTAAACAATAATTGGCAAAAAAGTTAAGGGGGTGGGGCGGGAAAAATGAGAAAATAGGGGAAGAGAAAGGAGAAAAGAGAAGAATTGAATAAAAATATAGAATAGATAACAGAGAAAAACTGGAATTAATAATTAACTTCAATAATATAGAAAAATTAAAATTGAACTAAAATTGACGATCAATTTTTAGTCTGGTATGATCCCCTTTTTTCTCCTTCAATTATTTCAATATTTCAATTTTGTAAATGTTTGAAAAAAAATAGAAAATAAATGATTTGTTTGTCCACCTTTGCTAATGCCCCTTGAACTCTAATGTTCTATTATTCTATATGACATATATTGTATTGTATTATTTTGTATTTCATTGTATTACATTGTATTGTATTGCATTGTATAGTATAAAATTATTGTTTGATTGTATTGCTTGACCCTCGTGGGTGTAATTTTGCAATAAAGATTATATAAACCCTACTACTCTTTTGTGAACTCTGCGGTCACTAAGAAAAGCTATAAATAAAACAAAATCAATATCCCAGTAAGTTTCCATCGTTAAAAATAGAATATCTTGTCCTTAATCTAGAACATAAAAAAAAATCATTACTAAATCACGTGGAATCTCGAGAAGACCGGTGAGGAAGGTACATCGCTTTGTACTAGGTGAGTACATCATGCTAAAATATAAGAAAATTTAACAATTTTTAACATTTATTTTTCTATATAATAAATGTAAAATAATGATGTTTTGTCTTGTGCTATGGTAGAACGAACTTGGTTATTATGGAAAGCCACGTACTGATGTGACCGGTTATTAGTTAAAGCCGACAATATACTAAAAATTGTTTTTGTGTGCCGAGTACCGAACTCAAAGTTGTATGTTTAGTATTATTTTAACAAATTATATAATGATTAATGTGATGATTATTCATCTAAGGAGCATACTATAATAAGAACAATATATATAGTTATCGCTTTTGACAAAATTGCGCTTAAAAAGAGCTACTTCTTTGCAGTTCAATAAATGAAATATATTACTCATAACTTAGCGACTAGTTTTAACCAGAATTAACTAACACCTTGTAACGTTCTGTATGCTGTTTACAGTGAGTTCTTTGTAAAAACGGTATTTACCGGTCGTTGCCGGAAATAACGAGACGAAGAACCACAAAATACTTTACCGAGAACCAATCAAAGGTACATACACATAGGAGAAGAATATCAACTAGTATAATTACCATGGTTACTCATAAAGTTTACGGAACTTTTTGTATAAAAACACCGTTACATTACATAGGAAAAACCAGTAAAAATTCTTTCAGAGGAGTAAATAGACTGACAAATCTGTCTATAATAGCTAACCAAGGGACGCCACTCCTCAGTCTAGAGTGTGAAAAACTCTGTGGAAGTCTTGGATGAGCTACGATTCTTTGAAGGTTAGTTTGGTAATAGTGCTATCATTGGCAGTAATCATTACTCTTATAATTTCTACAAAAAATATCTCACATTAGTCTATGCTGGTATTCTTATGTCCCTCTCCATATATGTAAACTTGCAGTCTATGCCGTCCTTTCGATATTGTCGAAGATGTATTTCTATATTTGCTATGAATCACTAGTGACTGCAAAGCTTTATACCCCCCTCCCCAAAAAAAAAATATATCACTTGAAAAGTAATTTCAACAATACAAACGTATATTGACATCGTATGTCTGTTAGTAATCCAAAAAAAAAAAGTGTTTCTAAATATCAAATGAAAATCAGATGGATGTACTCATTGATACTATAGTAATAGGAGAACATTAACTTAGAAAAGTTACTACTTCCTGTGTGAATACACCTAATCGCTATTTATTCCATTCCGGATAAGTTCTAAAATTACACAACTTTTTCATCCAGTTGAAGCTATCTGGGTCCCTGTTTAAACAATTCACCATGCATGATACTTTTTAATGAGACCTGTTTAAACTACCGTAAATACTTCAAACAAAATATTTTTTTACTTCAATTTTAATTTCGAAAAAAGTGGATCATACTATATCAAAGTTTCTTCATGATCACTTTCTAAAGTTTTTCCTCCCTCAGCTCACTGCTGGTGACCTCCATTTTCAGCCTTCGTGACCTAAACAGGAAGTTGTATAAATGACTGCTTTTCCAGGAATGGACTAAATAGCGATAAGGTGTATTGTGAAGGTCAAGACACAAAAGCCACTAGATGGTGCTGTAAATGCCCTTGTGTTGTTGTACTGAGATATCCTTATAGCCCTGATGAATACCGATCCTGCGCCAAAACAAATTAACCACAGAACAGTGTACGATTACTCAGACAAACTATAGTACCACTGAGATGAAAAAAGCTAGCTAACATAAAGAGACCGGTTGTGTCAAAATGATATTGACCTTAGGATCAGGATCATTCTGTATCCATTAGAACTCATTATCACTAAATCAAACGTTAATTTAGAGACAGGTGTCCTCTTTTGACCTTGACAGTTAAACATCACATACCTAGTCTTTCTTTTGTTAATTTTACTTTCCTTAAAAGCGATGTGCCATTGTCTCATTTTATTGAGTTTATATTCCTTAGTTGCTTAAATATGTGTGTGTTGCAGTGATGCCTCAGATTTTAATGAAAGTGATATTTCCATAAGCATGATATTATATTAAAAAATATATATCATCGCAAAAATCGGTAAAAAAGTATGCCTAATTTTATTAAAAATACATTATATGTAAAGAGTTTTTGGTAGCAGTATAGGATTCCACATGAGAGGACTTGATATTCAGTAGTCTAAACGAATGTTATAGGTAAGACTATATATAAATCATTCAATGCTTTCAATTTGTAGTTGTGTAGATGTGCAGAGAAAATAGTTATTGTTTTCAATATCCTCCAAGCCATCTAAGTGTTGTATAGAGAATGACAGTTTCTCCATTATTGTGTGGTCCTTTTTTGTATACACTCAGTCTGGTCATATGCTTTAGTTATGGCTTACAATATAAAAGACAATAACAGTGCTTCAGGATGGTTTTCTCTTAGATCACAAGCTTACGTTTGAAAAAAAAATAAGTTCACTAGGTCATTTTTAAAATTGACTTACAAAAAGGTCGGTTTTAAACTCTTAAGATGTAGACAGGGTGCTTTTGAATGAGATGCCAGTCACCAGTATCCAAGATCGCTCTTTCTATATGGCACCATGATGATGGAACGTGTTTAACGACCTTGAGTGATTTACAGCCCTCGCATGGTCGGTATATATATATGTGACCCGCCATGACATTTGCAGGCTTATGGAGGTAGAACGTCATTGTTAGAAAAATTATAAACATGATCAATATCGAGATTCAATGAAATACGTGTTTGTGAAGAAGAGATAAACACTTTCCTTGGCTTCTTTTTTGCTGACGCCGAACTATACATCATATATAAGTTTTGAAGAAGTCTTTAATACTTTATCGTTTGAAGTGGAAAATATTTGAATCTACATTTTGATTAAATTGATACAAAAAAAAATCAAATTTCTGCTCTATATATTTCCTTTCATAAATGAAATCTGAAATATATCCCGAACAAATGTACCGTATAAAATGCATATAAGAGATCACCTACTTATAAACTGTTACGCGTCGCATACTAAGTATAGAGACATGCATAATAAATCTAAATTAAAAAAAAGAATATTTAAAGCTTACTTTGACAAATTTTAAACTAACTTCATTTCAACATGTTTAAATTACTCTTACATCTTCTTTTTTATTTATTTACAACTTAATATGCATCCGTGTTTTAATAACTTTTAACGATTGAAACGCGATTTTCTCAAGCATAGAGGCCTTGATAAATGTCATATTTTCGATCGAGGGTTTATCTGCCATGACTAATGACATTTTAAATAGTAGTAAGATTTTTTTAAACTTTAAAGTTGGAGAATCGGAAGGGGAGAGATAATTAATATTAAATGTTACATCCAAACAATTTAATAATATATAAATCAGCATTTGCATGTAATATTAGTTTTATAATAATCTTTGTTGTCAAGCCCCAGTCCCACTAGACCACGATCGCACCACGCTCACCGCGATCTAAAATAAATTAAGATCGTGGCGAGGTCGCGGTATGAGCGGCATGCAAATGTTAATTTTCGTTGCTTTCACGATGCTACTACGTCCTAATTACGCTTCTACAACGATCCCGCTACGATTAAACCACGTTCTCACCGCGCCTATTCTGCGACCTCACTACGCTTATAAAGATCTTTCTACGCTCTTCACGTTCTCACTACGACCATACCACGAGTTATCCGATTGCAACACGATCTTATTGCGATTATAGCACGTTCATACCGCGATCTTACTACGTTCTCAGCAATACCGTCAATATCGTGTTTGATATCAACATAGTTCCATTCCTTCTATTTCTGATTAAAACGGAGATTTCTCGGAAACAATACAGTCATGCCACCAAAATCTACTAGAACACGTGGGCGTGGTGGTAGGGGTTGATGTAGAGGCAGAGGGAGCAAAGTATGAACGCCATACTAAACTCCAAATAGTACACAAGAAACTAAAATTAAAAATAGTATGAGACTAACAAGGGCCAGAGGCTCCTGACTTGGGACAGGCGCAAAAATAGTGGGGATAAACATGTTTGTGAGATCTCAAACCTCCCCCTATACGTCTAGCCAATGAAAAGTAAACGCATAACAATACGCACATTAAAATTCAGTTCAAGAGAAGTCCGAGTCTGATGTCAGAAGATGCATGTGACTAAAGAAAATAAACAAAATGACAATAATACATAAATAACAACAGACTCCTAGCAGTTAACTGACATGCCAGCTCCAGACTTCAATTAAACTGATACTATACTCATAAGTAGTATAATACTTGTCATCAAGAGATGTCGGAACGACCAATCAAACCTAAATTACAACCTATTGCTGGTCCATAAAGATCATGCAAATGACGATATTTTAGTGAACGATAGCAGAGATGACACAGATGTGTCAATATATATAGGAAGATGTGGCATGAGTGCCAATGAGACAACTCTCCATCAACGTAAAAATCTATAAAAGTAAACCATTATAGGCCAAGGTACGGCCTTCAATACGGAGCCTTGGCTCACACAGAACAGCACGCTATAAAGGGTCCAAAAAAATACTAATGTTAAACCATTTAAACGGGAAAAACCAACGGTTTAATCTATATAAAAACGAGAAGCATGGTTGAGCCGTTAGAGCACATAGATAAATACATTCAGACAAACAAAATCTAGGGAGTTTTTTTTATATATTTTATGTGAAAATGACAATAAAAATGATGGTCGTAGTGATAACGTAGTAAGGTCGTGAGAAGAGCGTGATGAGGACGGCAAGAGCGTGCTAGAATCGTACTATGGTCGTGAACAGCGTGGTAAAGTCGTAGTGGAAGCGTAGTTGGGTCGCGGTGAGAACGTGATGGTCGTAGTAAGGTCGTGATAACGTCGCTGCGAGATCGTAGCGCAATCTCTCTGAATAGAATCACGCTTTCGCTACGCTCTCGCTACGATTGTACAGCGACCTTTGCGATCTTACTACGATTTTAGTGCGCTCTCACTACGCTTCCACTACGACCTAATTTCGCCACCACCGCACCACGATTGTTTTGAACATGTTCAAAGTTGGCCACGCTCTTCACGATCTTGAAGACCTCACCACGACCGTGGTACGACCTTACTGCGACCTACACGATCGTACCACGATCATCAAAATTTGCATGTTTTTCACAGATCGTAGTGCGATCGTGGCCTAGTGGGACTGGGGTATGATCACTTAAACAAAATATTAAAACCTGTTTGTGACAAACTAAAGGAAAAAAAACATACGTTATGTAGTGTGATTTTGTCCTTGTACAACATTTAAAGGGGGAGGGCAGAAAATTCCATATGGGGTTAGTGCAAAGTAAGATAACGACCTATTTACTGTGAAAGGTTGTGGAGAAGTAGAGACGTACGTTTAAAAATATGTCTCGGGGGGGGGGGGGATTTATTAAATTTAAAAAGTAATACATGTAGTAACAAAAGAAGAAAATGTTACACGTTACCGATTTAAAGGTTTAGTGTAACCTTGAGATCGGTCATGTTTTGATAATGAATTCATTCCAAGGCTGTTGAATAAATGATTTAGTATTGATTTGTTTCACAAATGTCAGGAGAAAGTCAGCCATACGTACACATTATACGTTCTTATATATGTAAATGCAGTTGAAGCATAGTTTTAGCATGTTAAATAGTATGAAAGGGTATCACAAGGTAAAGACGGAGACATATCTACAAATGAAAATATATGCTTCTGATTGGTGAAGGTCACATATCAACCGTGGTATGCATACATACATTGCCTGATACACTGTATATACACAGTTAACGACGCAAAAGAAAATAGATTTAAATAAGACAGGTATATCATGTATATTTGTATTTATATTTTTATTTTTTTCACATGATACGGTTTTTTTTAATGGTAATCAACAGTATTGTCTATTTTACTTGTCCAGAAAACTCATTACCATTCTCTTTTGTGCATCAACATGTGCAAGAAATGGATGTTTATGCGAGTAACGCGATAACCGTCACTAATATAGGTTGGTTCCCTCCGTAAAATATGCAGTATGCTTTCGGAATATACAAAAACACAATGTGTTAATAACAACAACAACAATTTTTATTAAGAACAAAAAAAAAAAAAAACACAATGTGTTAATAAGAACAAAAAAAAAACACAATGTGTAAAAGAAAGAATAAAAAAAATCACAATGTGTAAAAGAAAGAATACAAAAAACACAATGTGTAAATTAAGAATCAGTTGTTAGTACACGGGTAACTGTTGCAGTCTATCACTAGCACAACAATAATCTCTTTCCTTTCCGGAGCACACCTTATATGCACTGATAAAACTTTAATTTTTTGTTCGTCTGTCAAGAGTTAGACTTTTCTACCCATTCGATCATGCTGAGCATCTTCATCTTTCGACTTCGACTATGATGCTAACGATGATCTGTTATTGTCCCTTTCGGAATCTCTTTCTAAATTTCACGTTGTTTCCCAACCAAAAAGAAGTGGTTAGGATTGTAATTCTTGGTATACCTACAAATAAGAAAAAAAGAATATGTTTCTAACCACTGAGAGTTAATGATATGATCATGCTTTCTAATTGTAAATTAGAGTTTTGACCACAATTTCACGGTCCATTGGACACAGAAAATGGTAGTGTCATCTAGATTCTGTTGGTTTTATATGTAGCAAGCCCCGTTGCTTGTTTCCGCATCTGCTTTAATATAATAAAAAAAAAGCAAAGGAGGGGGGCAAATACGAAAGCTTTGTATAATCATCTGCTACGAATTACAGTTAAAACGTTATTCATTTTGGGTGGCCTAATAGCGTAGACACTTAAGATTATGCTACAGATAGGGAAGGAAGGAATTAAAGTTATTATATCTTGGCTTAGTAATGAGAACACGTTCGATGTTGTAAAGTGCAAGGAAGTAAAATCGTTAACCAAGGTCAAGACCAAGAATGATTTTCAGTGGCGGATCCAGAACTTTTCCTAAAGGGGGGGTTTGGGCTCCAGTCATGCTTCAATGATTCCCTATATAATCAACCAATTTTTTCCCACGAAAGGGGGGCCAGGGCCCCCACCCCTCCTGGATCCACCTATGATTTTTGTTATACTCTACACATATCTGATGTCTCTACTTTGATCTTCTATCTTTCATAAACCCATAACCTCTTAATATATAAGTATCTATCAGTATACGTACTTATTTCTCTAGCAATACGATGAATACGTTCTTGTGTCATGTCTCTCAGCAGTGTCAACATCGAAATTATTTTGGTCTATCTCGCGTCACCGTGTGCGGACAGTTGGCGGGAGAAGATATTTATGAACATTCCGTTGGAGATGCAAATGATTTGAAACGAAAGTAATAGAATATGAAAAAACGAAACATTTTCCCCTGTCTTTTCTTCTGTTAGTGTATGACGACAGGCACCGTCGTCTCAGATTTTTTTTTCTATATACCTTTATATAAGGTATATAGGGAAACAAATGCAATCATATAAAGGTATATAGGTGGGAATCTGAGACGAGTGCATGTGTGTATGACGTATTTCTCGCAAAACGGGAAGGGAAATATTTCATTTTTAAAAGGCAACTGCATGGCTGCGGTTACATTGAAATGCAATGATATTACATTTTGTAATAAAAAAAGTTATTGTTACATTGAAGACTCTGAATTGCCGGAATGTAGAGTTGGTTAATGAATTAATTACTAGTTTAATTTAACAGTCTATTGAAGAAGCGATTCGATAAAAACTTTTCTTATATCAACGAGCGATATTGTCTCATATCAACGAGTTGCATTGTGGGAAATTTCAGACGAATGTTAGCATTTGTACGAAGAAAGGCCGATTTCTCGGTATAAAGTAATGAATCTTTTCTTAAGACAGGGTGACATTTAAAACGACATACGTATGGTGTATAATTTCCATGAATTATATTATGTAATAACAAGCAAGGTGTATTTAAACGAGAAAATTGAATTTTTGAATAAATGAAACATAAATGCACGATTTATCAATTGTAGATGTACACATTCTATAAATATCATGTAGCAAATTCAGTGGAATGCAATTGAGATGAATTCAATTGTTTGCTATTAAAGCCAAAATCACCTATAAGTCAAAGATACATGCTATATTTTATTATATCAATGCGATATTTGTCTTATATCATAGCAAGGATTTGTACTGTACAAATCTTTGATCATAGCAAGGATTTGTATAGTAAGACTGTTAAACAGCAGATACATATATTCATAATATATATCTTTGGTAAATAATAATATTTCCTGGATATCATCATGGTCATTCCGTAGGAGATAATAATTTTAATTGCTATTAAGAAAACAGGAACGAAATTTGTGTCGAGACCAATTTTTCGTACACACCATACCCCTTCAAAGGCCAATAACTCCTTAAGGTGTCATTAAATAATTTTACTCATTTCGACTTACTCTATTTATTTCATAGGTAAAAAGTAAAAATGGAAAACGGCCAAACTACTTCAACCAATAATGGTGTCAGTGATGTCAAAAAGTTGAAAATGGAACGTAATACAATGAATGGTGCCACCAATGGGGCAAATGGTGCCCCAGCAGAAGATCAGCACCATTTCCTGACAAAACTTATGGATCTGATGATCACAGAGGGTATTGACAAAGCCAATGACAGGAAAAATAAAATTGTGGAATTCAAACACCCCAAAGAACTAGAGAAAATTGTAGATCTGAAATTGAAGGACCCAACCAGTGATGACCGTCTGCTGGATATATGTAATGATGTGATAAAATACAGTGTAAAAACAGGTTAGATTACTTTGACAAAATGTTTGCTAGGAGAAAGGGAGGTAATTTGCAATAAGTTGAAAAATTTTAATGTTAAAAAGTGCTAAAAAAAATCATGTCTTATTTTAGTAATTTGATTATCGTGATAAAAAAGGAATAGATACTAAAGGTATTTTTGAATCATTATCTCATAATTGAAAGACTGGAAACTCCATGTTTAAAAAAAAAAGAAAACAAAACTAACTGATTAACAAATCATCAAAACACTACATAGATAAGATATATTTGAACCCTAAAAAAAGGGGGGGGGGGGGGGAGGGGTTGAATTTCTGTGCTTCATAACTACATAAGACTAAATGCAATTTTTGAAAAGTGGATCATGATAAAACAAAATCCTACATTTTAATTCCCTAGTTCATGTCTGTGATTTTTTTTCAGTCCCAAAATATTCTTTTGTATTTATGCACAACTTCCTGCAATTTTCACAGTTCTTTCTCCCCCCCCCCTTTTCCCCAGAAAAAAAAGATTAAAAAAAAAGAAAAAAAAAAACCACCAACAAATAAAAAGTTTGATGACAACCAAACAGTTGAGGAATATATATACAAATGAATTGTTTACTTTAATAGTTTTAATTTCAATATTGTTATTTTCTCAAACTGAACATAAATAAGGGAGATAATTTGTTTCCTTTTTATCAGGTTTCATACACTTTAATTCTCAGTTGTCCGTCCACTTATTCGATACAATTCTAATGTTTGGACTCTAATTTTTAATTGATATGTCAATAAATGTACTCACTTATTTATGAGTTAGAGTTAAAGGTTTACATCAATGAAACCGCAACCCAACAAAATATAGGGGGCCTGACACTTTTATACTAAATTTATACTGCATTGCATGTTAACAAACACATTATTCATGTTATTACTAGATAATGTGTGTAAATTCCATTGTTTCATTGTACTACAACAAACATAGAAGTATTTTGTAATTGTTGTAGGACATCCTAGGTTTTTCAATCAGTTGTTTGGTGGTCTGGATGAGTATACCCTTGGTGGTGCATGGCTTACAGAAACATTGAATTCTAGCCAGTAAGTTGTTATTCCGTCTTTGAAAGGTTGTCATATATACATGATACTAGTAAAAGGGAGCTTCCATTTGATTTTAATGGGTGGCTAGGATGAAATTTGAAAAAAGGCAAGACAGGAGTTTTGAGTGAAAAAAATACTTGGCAAAAAAAGAGAAAAGCAGAAGGACAATTTATACTAAAAAAAAGTCAGGATACACTTATAAAAAAGGTAGGACCCAATAGAGCGAAAAATTTAAAGGCAGGACAGTGATAACAACTAAAAAAGGCAGGACCAAACTTTTCATCCTTGTCCCCCATTAAAATCAATTGGTAGCTCTCTAAGAAGACAGTAATATACAAAAAGCTTTTCTCATATATATCTAATTTGTGACAATACATGCTTAAAATTTCTTGTTTTTCATGTTTTTTAATGTTCAGAAAGTATGATTTGTATTTATGATGCAACTTAGGATTCAGACAACAGGTGGTGCCACCTGCATATGCTCCCTGTAAAGTATTGGAAACAAAATTATAATTAGCTGCTAAGTCAAAAAAGATATAGTTCTTAATGGCTCATCCCCACCTAACATCAACTCAAAGATCAGCATCTGTGACAATTGCTAATGGACTGATATGACTTACTGAAATTGATGTGCTTTTTAAACTTAACCAGGTACACATATGAAGTCAGCCCAGTGTTTACTTTGATGGAGCAATGTGTTATCAGGAAAATGCTGAATTTTGCAGGAATTGAAAATGGAGATGGAATATTTTGTCCAGGTAAATTTTTATGCTGCATTCAGATGAAATTTATTTCCTTATTAATTTTTTATACGACCGCAAATTTTGAAAAATTTTTCGTCGTATATTGCTATCACGTTGGCGTCGGCGTCGTCGTCGTCGTCGTCGTCGTCGTCGTCGTCCGGCGTCCGAATACTTTTAGTTTTCGCACTCTAACTTTAGTAAAAGTGAATGGAAATCTATGAAATTTTAACACAAGGTTTATGACCACAAAAGGAAGGTTGGTATTGATTTTGGGAGTTTTGGTCCCAACATTTTAGGAATTAGGGGCCAAAAAGGGCCCAAATAAGCATTTTCTTGGTTTTCGCACTATAACTTTAGTTTAAGTTAATAGAAATCTATGAAATTTTGACACAAGGTTTATGACCACAAAAGAACGGTTGGGATTGATTTTGGGAGTTTTGGTATCAACAGTTTAGGAATTAGGGGCCAAAAAAGGGCCCAAATAAGCATTATTCTTGGTTTTCGCACAATAACATTAGTTTAAGTAAATAGAAATCAATGAAATTTAAACACAATGTTAATGACTACAAAAGGAAGGTTGGTATTGATTTTGGGAGTTTAGGTCCCAACAGTTTAGGAATTAGGGGCCAAAAAGGGACCCAAATAAGCATTTTTCTTGGTTTTCGCACCATAACGTTAGTATAAGTAAATAGAAATCTATGAAATTTAAACACAAGGTTTATGACCATAAAAGAAAGGTTGGGTTTGATTTTGGGAGTTTTGGTCCCAACATAATAAGGGGCCCAAAGGGTCCAAAATTAAACTTTTGTTTGATTTCATCAAAATTGAATAATTGGGGTTCTTTGATATGCTGAATCTAACTGTCATGACTGTGTATGTAGATTCTTAACTTTTGGTCCCGTTTTCAAATTGGTCTACATTAAGGTCCAAAGGGTCCAAAATTAAACTTAGTCTGATTTTAACAAAAATTGAAATCTTGAAGTTCTTTGATATGCTGAATCCAAAAATGTAATTAGATTTTTTATTATGGGCCCAGTTTTCAAGTTGGTCCAAATCAGGATCTAAAATTATTATATTAAGTATTGTGCAATAGCAAGTCTTTTCAATTGCACAGTATTGCGCAATGGCAAGAAATATCTAATTGCACAATATTGTGAAATATCAAAAAAAATTTTAATTAGAGTTATCTTTCTTTGTCCAGAATAGTAAGCAAGAAATATCTAATTGCAAAATATTGTGCAATAGCAAGATTTTTTTTTAATTGGAGTTATCTTTCTTTGTCCAGAATCAACTTAAATCTTTGTTATATACAATATACAATGTATATTCACTTTTTACTACCAACTGATAAATTAAAATAATCTTTACCATTCAGTGATAACAAGCAGTTTTTTTACATCTTAATATTTTATGATGTATCTAAATGAGTAGTTATTGTTGCAAACTCCATTAGAAATTTTAATTGAGATTAGTTTTGGAATAAGGGAAAGGGGGATGTGATTAAAAAAATTGGGTTCAATTTTTCTCATTTGAAATTTCATAAATAAAAAAGAAAATTTCTTCAAACATTTTTTTGAGAGGATTAATATTCAACAGCATAGTGAATTGCTCTAAGAGAAACACAAATTTTAAGTTCATTAGAACACATTCATTCTGTGTCAGAAACCTATGCTGTGTCAACTATTTAATCACAATCAAAATTTAGAGCTGAATCCAGCTTGAATGTTGTGTCCATACTTGCCCTAACCGTTCAGGGTTCAACCTCTGCGGTCGTATAAAGCTACGCCCTGCGGAGCATCTGGTTTTAAATTGATTTGTAAAATTGACAAATTTGAATCATGTTTAATTATGCATTTGAGGCACAGTTTGGAAATTCTGACAAAGTCAATCTACCAAACTTCAATACTTTAATATGATCGAGGACTCTATTAAATGGATTGGTTGGCCAATAGGGTTCTAAGTTCAAAAGCTAGTCATTTACCAGTATACTTTAAAATCATACTAAATAGCAACAAAAAAAACAACCAAAAACGATTATGATTAACATCTTCATAATCTTCAAGGTCAGAGGCATCAGTAGCCACTCAGACAAGTTTTAGGAACCAAAAATAACTGGTCTTTATTTCTAAATAAAAAATCACCAAAGATAGTTCATACTGCACATCAGGAATAGCTCAAATCAATTTATGTATTACAGCACAAATAGTGGAGAGGAATTAATGAATTACTTAACAATTCACAAAAAAAGAATTCATACATCACATCACAAAAAGAATTCATAAGTCAATGACAAACAGGGGAGACAAATTCATAAAGCACTTTAATAATAACTGGATGAAACTTACTCATAAACACCCCATGGATAGCAAATACCAATTTAGATATAGCACATGATCATGATAATGAATAGCAAACCCTCATTCAAGAATTTGTTGTCATGTTTCTGCTTATTTCATTAGTATCAAATTTCATACCTTTATATTATATTCCAATCAATATGTTTGCACTTAGACATTATTTTTCCTGTACAAAATACGATTTATTCCAGGCGGCTCCATTTCCAACATGTATGCACTTAACGTAGCTCGGTATCAACGATTTCCAGATTGCAAAATGAAGGGGATGCAAGCCCTACCTAAAATTTGTGTATTGACCTCAGAGAAGGTAGTCCATAGCAACAGTTAAACATTTCAATATTCTATATGATTTTTGTGGCCATTCTGTCACTAGCCTTTATATTTTAGCACCCCATGATTCTCTATTATTTATTACCTAGCTGTTTTTCTTGTTTCTGTGTTTTCTTAACCCTTTCTAGACCCTAATAATTAGTCTGACATTAAGCAATTATAAAACAATTCATATGAAAAAATATATGGGAAATTTATGTAGGTGTAAATAGTTTTGATGCTATATGATTTATTTTGGTCTATTGATGTAGCCTGGTTTTCAGTAGTCTGAGATACTATATTCTTGTCCTTTCGTCTTGTGTGCAAATTTGTTTTATTGAAAATAAAACATTTCGCCTTACTGCAGATTCATTATTACTTGTGGGATACCAAATTTCGTGGATTTCATGGTTAAAGGCAACGATAATTTTAAAGAAAAAAATTTCTATATGCTATAGCGTTGTACACAGACTTTGGAACACCATGCAAACAAATTTCTGAGAAAATACAATTTTTCTCATCTCCAGAAAATCCAAGACAGCGAAAAATAAATTAATCCACAGTATTTTTGATATCAACTTTTCAATAGAATAGAAGCTTATTCTAAGTATTCATCAGACAGAGAAAGCTTATAAATTAAAGATAACTATTTTGTTTTGAATTCTTAGTGTGAAAAGCCAAAAAATTTAATCTATTAATAGAATATTTTTTATACTCTACATTTAATAGTTGCCCATTTTACCAGATGGGCTTTTAATTTTTTTTTTCATTCTCTTTTAATTACAGAGTTTTAGTCTCAAAATATTGAAATCTAAAATCAAATTAAGACAAAAAACATACAAGAAAGCAAAATATACCGAAAGGACATTCAAACTCATTAGTTGAAATAAAACTGACCATGCCATGGCAGCAAAAATCATTTTTTTTTTTTAATTACAAAAAAAGGATCAAAAGACGTACAACAGTATTAAAAACCCGACATTGAAAGAAAAAAAAACTAAGCAACACGAACTCCACCTAAAATCGAGGGGTAATCTCAGATACTTTGGAAGGGTAGCAGATACTGCTCAAAATGTGGCACCCATATTTTTTATAAGTAGCACATTAAATATCAGATTTGTATTACTGAAGATATTTAATTTTTTCTACAGGGACATTATTCATTGAAGAAGGGAGCTGGTTTTCTAGGTATTGGTATGGACAATGTTCTACCTATTAAAACTGATGATCAGGGTAGAATGTGTCCCAAAGCATTGGAAGAAACTATACAAGACTGTATATCAAAGGTATATGTCCATAAAATGTGTTCTGAATTATGCAAGATAATTCATAAAGTATGTTAGGTAAATTAGAAAGTAACTATATAATGTCAGAGATGTCGTAATTATAAAAAAAAGTTTATAAGAAAATTTTTAATATTACCTTCTTCGAATAGAAATCATCCTTATGCAAATTGATATCAGAACATCTATTTACTTATTTAGGGTTGGAAAAATCTCTATGCAAAGTCTTTAACTGGAGATATACATGAAATAAGAACCCTGTACACAACATACCACCAACCAGCTTTTAATTTCCTATTTAAATGTTCTAAAAGTCTTATCACTGTACCATCATTTTCCTATTTGATTTACAGGGCATAGTACCATACATGGTCAATGCAACATCAGGTTCTACTGTCCTTGGAGCATATGACCCCCTGGAAGCAATAGCTGACATCTGTGAGAAATACAAAATATGGATGCATGTAGATGGAGCATGGGGAGCAGGTTGTTTGTTGTCACGGAAATATAAGGGGTTCATGAAGGGAATTGAAAGGTAATTACTGTGCTAAAAAGAGATATGGGACTTTGACATTATTGATGTTATTGACAAGAGTTATGGGACTTTGACGTTATTGAAGCTATTGACAATAGTTATGGGACTTCGACATTATTGAAGCTATTAACAAGAGTTATGGGACTTTGACATTATTGAAGCTTTTGACAAGAGTTATGGGACTTTGACATTATTGAGGCTATTGACAAGAGTTATGGACTTTGACATTATTGAAGCTATTGACAAGAGTTATGAGACTTTGACATTATTGAAGCTATTGACAAGAGATATGGGACTTTGACATTATTGAAATGTAATTACCCCGGTACTGTGTCTGGAATTATTGTAAGATACAAGTGATAGCCAAGATTAATACTTATTTTCGAGACTGTCTGTTCTACTGTTTCTGATTTTTTTTTTTTTTACATACAAGTCTTGTGATTATGTATTGTATCTATGCACTGTTAGACAATGTCACATTACCTTTTCATCAAGATGAGGAAATTAAAAAAGAACAGTTTGGTCAACTTTTATAAGTGCAAATCTATTTAAATGATAAATTGCTTTTGTTGAATTTGCTTGTGTAAAAATCTAGACATGTGCATAGAAAATGTCCTGTGAAATGACTTCTACACATTAAAAAAACACCTATTCTAGAACTCGTAGCTCCCCTTCCAAAGCCTTTAAAAGAAACACATAAGACAAGAGATGAAAAAAATACATTTAAGTTTTTGAAAAAGAGTCTACTTAGCCAAAGATTTTTTATATAAATACTGAATTAATAAATTTTTATCTATTTGGTTCCTCTTATTTCTCATTAACTACAAATTACATAGAAACAGAAAATATATATATATATGAACAATTACATAAAATATTAAAGTATTGTTTGTTTATTTTACAGGGCAGATTCTTTAACATGGAATCCCCATAAAATGATGGGAACAAACTTACAAGCTGCAGTTTTCCTTACTAAACATAAGGTAAGAACAATATTGATATTCAATGAAAACTATCTCTATCTGTTTAGTTAATTGGCCAGTGTGAGAAATTGCTATCACTTTGAGTCCATCTTTATCTGTCAACTGCTAAATTATTGGATAATTTCTCTAAGACTACTGGTATAAGTAGTCAAACTTATGCTGAGTTCACACGTAATTCGAATTCTATTCGCATTAACTAATTTGAATTAGTTTAATTCGCATTCGAAACGTTTTACGTCCTAACGTCAATTATAATTCGAATTGCAATGCGCATCAAAGTCGCTTAATTGTCCAAACGACGTTAACTTTTAATTTGTATTAACAAAAGCGTATTTCTAATGCGAATTTGATAATTTGAAGAGTGCGTGAACCTGATTAGCGAATTCGATTCGCATTCGATTCAAATTCAATTCGAATTAAATGTGCATGTGAACGAGGCATAACTTTATCACTAGCCTGTTATGAGTTTGAGCATGTGGCTTTACTCAAATCTTAGTTGACTAGGATTGTCAGTTTTCTTACTGAAGGTCAGGGGTTCTGTACTCTTCAGGCATTCTGAATGCCTCAAAACTGACCACCACAAAACAGTGCAATAGTGCTGACAGTGGCGTTAAACATCAATCAATCAATCTAATACTACTAAAAGATATAAGAAGATATGGTATGACTACCAATAAGACAACTCTATTTGAAATTAAACTGGTCTGGGATCCTTAGGGTATCTAGTAAAAAATGTTATGTATTGAGCAAATCTGATGTGATAAAAATGCATGGCTTGCAACTAGCAAATTGTGTCTAAATGATTGGCGTTCAACACATATGATCATCTATTTGAAATTACAAATGGTTTGTCGACGAAACGCGCATCTGGCGTATATACGAAATTTAGTCCTGATATCTATGATGAGTTTATTGTCATCCTTAGGGTATTTAGTTTAAAAAATTGTTGAAAATGTTTTGTATTTAGCAAATCTGATGTGATAAAAATGCATGAATTTTAACTTGCAAATTGTGCTTAAGTTATGAGTGTTCAACACTTATTATAATCATTCAATTGTATTTATCAATATTTATAAATTTAATGTTGACTTTCAGACAGTCCTGTTAGATGCCCATTCAGCAAAGGCCAAGTATTTGTTTCAACAAGACAAATTCTACGATGTTTCCTACGACACAGGAGACAAATCTATACAATGTGGACGTAAAGTGGATGCTCTGAAGGTGTGGACAATGTGGAAGGCTAAAGGTGACGCTGGACTAGAGGAAGATATTGATAATTTATTTTCCTGTTCAAGGTATGACATATGTCAAGTAGGATTCCATCTGATTGGTTGATTGATTGTTAGTGTTTTAAAGCCACTTTTAGACTATTTACCGGATTTGTTATCACATAAGCAACACGACGGGTGCTGCATGTGGAGCAGGATCTGCTTACCCTTCCAGAGCACCTGAGATCACCCCTAGTTTTTTGGTGGGGTTCGTGTTGTTTATTCTTTAGTTTTCTATGTTGTGTCGTGTGTGCTGTTGTTTGTTTGTCTTTTTCATTTTTAGCCATGGCGTTGTCAGTTTGTTTTAGATTTATGAGTTTGACTGTCCCTTTGGTGTCTTTCGTACCTCTTTAAAGCGCTACTTTTGGGTTATTGTCTGTCGCCAGTTTTTATTGGTGGGGGAAGCCCGACACAGAATGAATGTGGTCTAGGAAAACTTACAATCCTAGTCAATTAAGATTGGAGTCCAGTGCACCTGGACAAGCGAGGTTTGAACTCACAACCTCAGTGTTGACTGGCTAATGATTACATTAGTAGAACTACTTAGACCACTGGACCACTGAGGCTCCCTGGACTCTATCAGATCTTTGTATCAAGTGTGATATGATCATATTTCAATCTTATCAAATTTTAAGACACATTTTAAGGCTTGATAAGCATCTCAGATAATTAAAATTCCACTGCCAAGATTAGAGATATATAGTATTGCACCAGATTTGGTTGCAGAGTCTGTTTCCCTTAAGTATTTTAGACAATGTGTAGAAATTTATATTTTTTTTATATGTCCCTGGTGACCTATGATAGTAGAGGGGCATTATTTTATGAGTAAAAAAAATAAATGTATTTTATGTGTAATTTTGAAGTGTTGTTTTACAGGTACCTTACACAGTTAGCTAAGGCAAGAGATGGGTTTAAAATGGTACAAGAAGTGAGTTAATATTTTAATAATTATTTAAACGTATTAATGACAGATACTATTGTTTCATTTTTTTCATGGAATAAGGAGAACTGGCATGAATATTGATTTTTTTTTTTTGGCCAAACAAATAAAGAAAATAGCCTGAAAATAAAAATAAAAAATGAAAATAACCCCCCTAAATAAGAAAATTAACAACAAAAAAGTGTGAATATTTGTTTAATATACCAAAAAAAGAAGATATATTATATTACATAAATACCCATCTCCAAGTCAAATCCAGAAGTTCATTAAACCTTACAAAATCAAATGTTGTCAACCAATTGAAAGAGTGAAAAAACATGGAACATGAAAGTGAATGATTCTATATGTACAAATGTATACATACTATTTCAGCCCCAGTGTACTAATGTGTGTTTTTGGTATATACCTAAGAGACTGAGAGGAAAACCTGAAACAGAAGAATGGTGGGAGCAGGTCGGAAAGGTAGGTGTATCTTAATTTTATTTGAACTGTCTAAAAATAGAACAGATCCTATATTTTATGATAAAGGGGCTGTTCAAAAACTTAAAGAAAGGGGGGGGGGGGGGCTGGGAGGCACTCAAGAAAAGTAAATGAGCTGCGTCGGATTGAAAATGGTCTTATGCAAATAAATATCAATACATGTATATATAACTTATTTCGGGTTGACAATTGACAAACTCTCTAAGCAAAGTCTGTAACTATTTGAAAATTTAGTTGTTATTAAACCCTACAAAATAGGCCCACATTTTTATGCCCCACCTACTATAGTAGAGGGGCATTATGTTTTCTGGTCTGTGCGTCCTTCCGTCTGTCCGTTTGTTCGTTCGTTCGTTCAGGTTCAAGTTTTTGGTCAAGGTAGTTTTTGATGAAGTTGAAGTCCAATCAACTTCAAACTTAGTACACATGTTCCCTATGATATGATCTTTCTAATTTATTTGCCAAATAAGATTTTTAATCCCAATTTCACGGTCCACTGAACATAGAAAATGATAATGCGAGTGGGGCATCCGTGTACTATGGACACATTCTTGTTAATCATGTTTATGTGTACTTGAAATTGTATAAGGTCAATTTCTATCTGAAGCAGCTCAAATGCTGTTGTTTTCATCTTCGAATTCCTTTATACAATAGAAGTTTGTAAGAATTTTCACTTTAGTTTGCTGCAACTGAATGTTATGAAACTTAAACACAATGGTTATTACTACAAAACACAGATCAAGTTTAAATTTGGTAGCATCACTTTTACCATGATAGAGTTATGCCCCTTTACAAATAGAAAAATGGCTGAATTTCTTGTTTCTTTTACCGTTTACTTTACTTTGCTTCTCCAAAAATGTTGAAACTTTTACACAATGCTTATTACCTTAAAAAAAGACCAAATTTGAATTTGGTTGCATTGCTTTTACCGTTCTTGAGTTATGCCCCTTAATAAATTGAAATATTGCTTAAGATTATGTTTCCAGTCTCTAACTTAAGTTTGCCTCAACTATTAAAATGATATGAAACATATACACAATACTTGCTACCACAAAATTCAGAAGAAGTACAAATTTTGGTAATGTCACTTTTACAGTTCTGGAGTTATGTCCCTTTGTAATATTATATGCAAGCTAGGGCATCATTTGTGTCCTATGGATACATTCCCTAATTTTTGTCGAGCCTGCAACTTTTGTTGCAGAAAGCTCGACATAGGGATAGTGATCCGGCGGCGGCGGCGGCGGTGTTAGCTAACTTCTTTAAAGCTTTATATTTTAGAAGGTGGAAGACCTGGATGCTTCATACTTTGTATATAGATGCCTCATGTTACTAAGTTTCCGTCAGTCACATGTCCAATGTCCTTGACCTCATTTTCATGGTTCAGTGACCACTTGAAAAAAAAGTTCAAATTTTTTGTAATGTTGAATTCTCTCTTATTATAAGTAATAGGATAACTATATTTGATATGTGCGTACCTTGCAAGGTCCTCATGTCTGTCAGACAGTTTTCACTTGACCTCGACCTCATTTCATGGATCAGTGAACAAGGTTAAGTTTTGGTGGTCAAGTCCATATCTCAGATACTATAAGCAATAGGGCTAGTATATTCGGTGTATGGAAGGACTGTAAGGTGTACATGTCCAACTGGCAGGTGTCATCTGACCTTGACCTCATTTTCATGGTTCAGTGGTTATAGTTAAATTTTTGTGTTTTGGTCTGTTTTTTTTCATACTATATACAATAGGTCTACTATATTTGTTATATGGAATGATTGTAAGGTGTACATGTCTAGCGGGCAGATGTCATGGGACCTTGACCTCATTTTCATGGTTCAGTGGTTATAGTTAAATTTTTGTGTTTTGGTCTGTTTTTTTTCATACTATATACAATAGGTCTACTATATTTGTTGTATGGAATGATTGTAAGGTGTACATTTCTAGCGGGCAGATGTCATGTGACCTTGACCTCATTTTCATGGTTCAGTGGTCAAAGTTAGGTTTTTGAGTTTTGGTCTTTTTATCTAATACTATATGCCATAGGTCAACTATATTTGGTGTATGGAAATATTTTATGATCTTTATGTCAGTAGCGCAGGTTTCTTTTGACCCTGACCTCATTTTCACGGTTCATTGCACAGTGTTAAGTTTTTGTGTTTTGGTCTATTTTTCTTAAACTATAAGTAATAGGTCAACTATATATGTTGTATAGAAGCGTTGTTAGCTGTACATAGCTGCCTGGCATGGTTCATCTGACCTTGACCTCATTTTCATGGTTCATTGGTCTTTGTTTCGTTATCTTGGTTAATGTTAAGTTTATGAGACAGTTGTAATAATGCTTTATACTTGGGACTATCTACATAATATCAATGATTAGTATAGAAGGCGAGACATTTCAGCGTGTGCACTCTTGTCTTTTAATATGGGTTGTTAGGGTCTTAAATAAGTGCATCTTTTTCACTCCTTCTTTACATGTAATTCTGGAACAATTCTTATGTTAAAATTAGTATCATCTATTTAAAACTGATTTGTTTATATTTTGCAAGGTTGCTCCTGTTATCAAACAGAAAATGGTGGAAAAGGGAACACTTTTGATTGGTTATCAGCCTGATGGTGACCTTGTGAACTTTTTCAGAATGATTTTTTCCAATAATGCAGTTACAAAAAGTGATGTTGAATTCATTATTGATGAAATAGACAGATTAGGCTGTGATTTATAGTATTAACCATGAACCTTTTGTCCTAATTATATGTACACGATGATTATCGTCAAACAAATTTAACTATAGAAAATTCAGAAATGAACTTGGTGAAGATTTCATGAAACCAAGCTATTAAATGCTGTGCCTTTTTACCAGGTAGTAGTGATCATGTATATCATTATTTTGTTATTTTACTTTGTCAGTACACCATTTCAAACTGTAGTACGTGCCTAGTCAAAAGTTGTTCTTCAATGCCTAATTTTCTTTCTTGCCATTTTAATTGATAACTAATGTTGTAAATTTCAAAGCAGGGGCGGGGATCCAGCCATTTTAAAACGGGGGGTCCCAACCCAGGATATAGTGGGGGTTCCAACTATATGTCCCCATTCAAATGCATTGATTGACCAAAAAAAAGGGGGGTGTCCTACCCCTGGATCCGCCACTGATAAGTGTTAAAGAAAATGTTCTTGGTTTACTAGAAACATTTGAATGCACATTAGTGATATTTTCAGTACCATTTTTTATACGACCGCAAAATTTGAAAAATTTTTCGTCGTATATTGCTATCACGTTGGCGTCAGCGTCGTCGTCGTCGTCGTCGTCGTCGTCGTCGTCGTCCGGCGTCCGAATACTTTTAGTTTTCGCACTCTAACTTTAGTAAAAGTGAATGGAAATCTATGAAATTTTAACACAAGGTTTATGACCACAAAAGGAAGGTTGGTATTGATTTTGGGAGTTTTGATCCCAACATTTTAGGAATTAGGGGCCAAAAAGGGCCCAAATAAGCATTTTCTTGGTTTTCGCACTATAACTTTAGTTTAAGTAAATAGAAATCAATGAAATTTAAACACAATGTTAATGACTACAAAAGGAAGGTTGGTATTGATTTTGGGAGTTTAGGTCCTAACAGTTTAGGAATTAGGGGCCAAAAAGGGACCCAAATAAGCATTTTTCTTGGTTTTCGCACCATAACGTTAGTATAAGTAAATAGAAATCTATGAAATTTAAACACAAGGTTTATGACCATAAAAGGAAGGTTGGTATTGATTTTGGGAGTTTTGGTCCCAACAGAATAAGGGGCCCAAAGGGTCCAAAATTAAACTTTGTTTGATTTCATCAAAATTGAATAATTGGGGTTCTTTGATATGCCGAATCTAATTGTCATGACTGTGTATGTAGATTCTTAACTTTTGGTCCCGTTTTCAAATTGGTCTACATTAAGGTCCAAAGGGTCCAAAATTAAACTTAGTTTGATTTTGACAAAAAATGAATCAGTTAGGTTCTTTGATATGCTGAATCTAAAAATGTACTTAGATTCTTGATTATTGGCCCAGTTTTCAAGTTGGTCCAAATCGGGGTCCAAAATTAAACTTTGTTTGATTTCATCAAAAATTGAATAAATGGGGTTCTTTGATATACCAAATCTAACTGTGTATGTAGATTCTTCATTTTTGGTCCTGTTTTCAAATTGGTCTACACTAAAGTCCAAAGGGTCCAAAATTAAACTTAGTCTGATTTTAACAAAAATTGAAATCTTGGGGTTCTTTGATATGCTGAATCCAAAAATGTACTTAGATTTTTTATTATTGGCCCAGTTTTCAAGTTGGTCCAAATCAGGATCTAAAATTATTATATTAAGTATTGTGCAATAGCAAGTCTTTTCAATTGCACAGTATTGCGCAATGGCAAGAAATATCTAATTGCACAATATTGTGAAATAGCAATTTTTTTTTAAATTAGAGTTATCTTTCTTTGTCCAGAATAGTAAGCAAGAAATATCTAATTGCAAAATATTGTGCAATAGCAAGATTTTTTTTTAATTGGAGTTATCTTTCTTTGTCCAGAATCAACTTAAATCTTTGTTATATACAATATACAATGTATATTCACTTTTTACTACCAACTGATAAATTAAAATAATCTTTACCATTCAGTGATAACAAGCAGTTTTTTTACATCTTATTTCCTTATCTTATCTAAAATGTTTTTAGATAATGTATGTTGGACATTTGCCAGACATGACTATGATGTCATTTTCTATTTTTATTTGCCAATAACTTTATGTAAATAACTTCATTGGAAATTTGCCAATATAAAATGTTGCTGATGAAGTTTTTTTTATTGTTTTATACAATAAACAATGTATATTCACTTTTACTACCAACCAATCTTTACCATTCAGTGATAACAAGCACTTTATATTACATTTTAATATTTTATGATGTATTTAAAAGAGTAGTTATTGTTGCAAACTCCATTAGAAATTTGAATTGATATCAGTTTTGGAAAAAGGGAAACAGGGATGTGAAAAAAGGGGGGGGGGGGGGGGTTAAATTTTTCTCATTTCAGATTTCATAAATAAAAAGAAAATTTCTTCAAACATTTTTTTGAGAGGATTAATATTCAACAGCATAGTGAATTGCTAAAAGGCAAAAACAAACTTTTAAGTTCATTAGACCACATTCATTCTGTGTCAGAAACCTATGCTGTGTCAACTATTTCATTTTAGATTTAAAAAGTTTGAAGAAGAAATCTTTAATTGTAAAATTTGTAAAATCTTGACATTTGTTTTGTGTAAAAAAAAAAACCATGTAATGTCAAAAATTTGATCACAATCCAAATTCAGAGCTGTATCACGCTAGAATGTTTTGTCCATACTTGCCCCAACTGTTCAGGGTTCGACCTCTGCCGTCGTATAAAGCTGCGCCCTGCGGAGCACCTGGTTTATTATGGGCCCAGTTTTCAAGTTGGTTTAAATCAGGATCTAAAATTATTATATTAAGTATTGTGCAATAGCAAGTCTTTTCAATTGCACAGTATTGCGCAATGGCAAGAAATATCTAATTGCACAATATTGTGAAATAGCAAATTTTTTTTTAATTAGAGTTATCTTTCTTTGTCCAGAATAGTAAGCAAGAAATTTCTAATTGCAAAATATTGTGCAATAGCAAGATTTTTTTTTAATTGGAGTTATCTTTCTTTGTCCAGAATCAACTTAAATCTTTGTTATATACAATATACAATGTATATTCACTTTTTACTACCAACTGATACAATTTTTCTCATTTGAAATTTCATAAATAAAAAAGAAAATTTCTTCAAACATTTTTTTGAGAGGATTAATATTCAACAGCATAGTGAATTGCTCTAAGAGAAAACAAAAATTTTAAGTTCATTAGAACACATTCATTCTGTGTCAGAAACCTATGCTGTGTCAACTATTTAATCACAATCCAAATTTAGAGCTGAATCCAGCTTGAATGTTGTGTCCATACTTGCCCCAACCGTTCAGGGATCAACCTCTGCGGTCGTATAAAGCTTCGCCCTGCGGAGCATCTGGTTTGTTGTTGAATGCTTTAACTGTTTATGCTTTGAAACAAGATCCAGAGGTCTTGCCTTTATTGTAGTAATCTTATATCTTCCAAAACATAAAAGGTTCAATGTATAAGTTGTTTTGTTTTATATTCTGTTCTTACATATTTTGCATTTGCCTTATTTGTTTACTTTTGTGTTCTTGTTATATTTTTGAATTTGTTTCTTAGGGAGCTACCATTTGATTTTTATGGGGGGGGGGGGGGGGGGGGTTATCCAGACTTTTTTTAACCTAAATTGTCGTCCTGACTTTTTTTTTTTTGCAAGTGTCTCATCCTGCCTTTTTTTTTTAACTCAAAACTCCTGTCCTGCCTATTTTTTTCAAATTTCATCCTAGCCCCCCCCCATAAAAATCAAATGGTAGCTCCCTTACTATTGACCATATATTGAATATCAATACATATGAGACTCTATGGGTATGATGTCCCTTAAGAAGCTAAATATATGGTTATAATTGCATAGACTTTTTACTAGTCAATCTTCTTATTTTGTCTTTTTGGTAGACCCTCCCCTTTTTTACATTGCTTTCAAAAAAATATCTATGCATTTGTACTATAAAGATCATTTTATCTGTACATAAGATTGGTTTAAATAATTATCCAATGAAAACCCATTTTACCAGATCATAGAATTGTTTCAAATAATTATTCATTCATTAAATAAAATTAAAATTAAAATTAATAAAATTGAGATTAAAAACCATTCTATTCGTCTTGATTCATTTAATTGGTTTAACAATCATTTATTCAATGAAAACCATTTTCAGTATATATGATTGGTTTCATGAACAATAGATGAAAACCATGGAAATGCAGATGAAAATAAATGAATCCACAGAATAAATTCAAACATTCCAGACTAAGGGGAGATAACAAAGACTAAGGGGAGATAACAATGTCTGTTTCTAACCTCACATCATTTTCAAGTGATTTCTATATGAGCCTATAGCATCATATCATTTTCAAGTGATTTCTATATGAGCCTATAGTGAGCCTTCTTTTTACTTTAACTGTATATTTTACTGCTGCATAAATTGTATGCTCCCTCTTTTTAATTATATCATCATGTTAGTTTAATTCTATCATTGTTATATCTACATACTTTATAATGTTATACCAATACATTTAGGCAATATTTCTGTTAGCTTGATCTATATATGTCCATATCATTTTTATATTTCCAGGAGAAAAATTTTGTATGAAATAATATGAATACATATAGCCTGATCTCTTTTCATTATATATATTATAAATATATATCAATGATAAATATTTATAACCTTGTTTATTCTTGATTCTTTATTCATAAATGGTTTAAAAAAAACTTCATATCAATATCCAGAAAGGCCTTGTATTTATAAATTATTAAAACAGCTACTTATTATATTTATAGTTATGTTTTACTTTTATTTAAATATTCAACATAAAAAGACAGTATTACACAAGAAATGTCACAAGGCAATGATCAACTACATTATGTTGTATATAATCAAAACCCAGATAAATCATTTCAATTTGAATATAATTACAACTTTAGTCTCTTGTGCAAATGTTTTTTCAAAATATTTCTCATAAAAATCTTACACCATTAATGATAGAGTTTCTACTATTTGTTGATTCAAATAAAAGAAAAAAGGAAGTTTTGTTTTTCTTGTTTTACTGTATGAGTGGTCTCAGTAAGATTGTGGTAGCATGCTCACTTGAAGTGCTGAAGCTTTAGGGGTTTGAATGGGGCTTGATTTCAGAAAAGAGATTAATGAGTAAATTTTGCAGAATAACGGGTAAAAAATGTAAAAGTAGGCAAAATAAGAACAAACACATAGAACAATTAAGAGCTGGAACATAAGAAAATAGTGTCAATATAAATAAAAGATAGAGAGAAAAAAAGCTCTAGAGATGCTCTAAATAATGAAGGACCCCTCAGCCAGACCTTCTTTAATCCCTACTCATGTCATACCACAGACTAGAAAATTGGAAGTTGCTACTTTTTCACTAGTCAATCAGTATGTAAAAGTAATGGTAGGTCAACATGACGGAATAATCATCTTGATATGCATGAGATATTTCCTAATGGATGTGAAATACTAACATAGACATCCATATTTTCCATTTCGAACTAAATTTGCATATTTTCTATTAGGGATGATAAAGAAAAGATGTGGTATGTTTTCAGAAATTAAACTTAAGTGAGACCATTGCATACTATGTTTCATTAAAGATCATAGCATAAATTGAATCAAAAGCATTCCAAGAAACAGCTAGAGTTATCTCTCTCTGACTAGTGAATTAGTGATTGACAAAATATTTTTTTCAGATTTTCATTGCGAGAAAAATTTGTTATACTTCACTTATTACTAATACAGAATATAGAACATATAATTATCGCTCCTGAATATGACCGAAAAAAAACCCAGAGTTAAAGTATTTTCTTTTACATAAAAGACAGGTGTTTATATATACAAAAATAGTTATCAAAGGTACCAGGATTATAATTTAGTACGCCAGACACGCGTTTCGTCTACACAAGACTCATCATCAGTGACGCTCATATCAAAATATTTATAAAGCCAAACAAGTTCAAAGTTGAAGAGCATTGAGGATCCAAAATTCCAAAACGTTGTGCCAAATACGACTACGTTAATCTATGCCTGGGATAAAAAAAAATCCTTAGTTTTTCGAAAAATTCCAAGTTTTGTAAACAGGAAATTTATAAAAATGTACATAATTAAGGTAGCACAATACAAAGATTTTATAACTCCAACTCCCAAGTTTTAAAATGCTGTAACTTTCTTAATAATGCTTGAAAAAGTGGTAGTTTTGGCTAGCTAACAGATTAATCTTTCAAATAAATGCAATGTTAGTATTATGCAACAATTATGTAACCAATTATAATGTTAACTGTGTCTAAAATATTTTTCACCAAATTTCCACTTTCAAATGAAATTAGCTTCTGCATAGGTATCCCTAGAGGGTTGATTTTATCATATGTTGTTCCTATGACCATTATCTACAAAAGGGTGTCTCAGATTTAAGATAGAATGTATAGAACAAATTTTACACCTACTTAAACATTATCTTCTTTTATGTGGTTAGGATGTTTACACTAATTAGAGATTTATGAGAGAATGGAATACAATAGAGACAATCTGAGACACCCTTTTGAAGCCCATGATGTGTTGATTACGATTTCGTTAAAATTTTCCGTATAGTTAAAGAGATGATAGAGCTAAATTCATTCACGTGAACGTACCCAGATTTTGCCACTAATTACATAATAATTGATTACACAATGATTGCATAATAAAAATATTGCATTCATTTAAAAGATCAATCTTTTGTCTATCTATGTATACCTCTTTTATTATTTTCTATGCATTCATAAGAAAGTTACAGCATTTCAAAGGTTAGTGATTGGAAGTAAACAAATCTTTGTATTGTGCTACCTTAACATTAACGTCAACTAGAAAATAAGTTGCTTTCTTTGAAAAAAGAAAAGCAATACATGAACCCACAACTTCTGACTGCGTTCAATAACATTAGTTGATTTTATTTGCTTTTGATTTGAACAAATTTACTGTGAATGAGATATTGATCAATATTAATGAGTTTTGTTGTCACATCATTATTGAAAATATGTAATAGTGGGTAGATTATTGCACATGTGAATGAATTTACTTAATTTTTACTTTGTGTTTCATGTACAAATTGCTGCTGATCTATTGCAATTCCCAATTTCTGCAAACTCTAAGTGACTACGGGAAATTTTATTGACTCTGCAACATACGTCTAATCCTCAGGTTGCTTTTTTTGTGGTTAATTTATTTTGACTTTTAAAAATTGATATCGATTTAATTTGTTTCCTGGAAGTTTTTAATTATCCTGCATAATTATTTGAGGCTGTCTGTGACAATTATACACACTTTATTTGTAATGTAATCAATGTGGACATATAAGATAAATAAATGTTAAAGTTCTGGACCTCAGATTTGAATATATGGTTTAGGTTATTTGTCAAAATACCTTGATATATGACTTATAATATCTACTATATAAGAATTGTTCTGTGATATACCTTCAAGAAAAAAGTAAACCAAATAAGATTAATATAGAAAAGAAGTTTGGTGTGATTTTCGATGAGATTCTTTCACAAGAGACCTTATAACACAAAAATTAACAGCTATACATTTTCAAACAGCCTTCATAAAAAAAAACCATAGCCCCTACCACAGTCAGCTACAATAGGCCTTGGAATAAGAAATGTAAACAATACAAACGAAAAAAGGAACGACCTGATTAATGTACCCAAAAAGAAACGAAAAATCAATCATGCAACACAGCAACAACCATTGAATTACAGGCAGATACTTACTGAATGTGACAGGGATATGTTTGATAATATATGATATAAATTTTGAAATACAAATATTTTTTTTCATTTGCATTATCTCCAATTAGTTAAGATAAATTGTATTCCGAAATATAACATATATTAGATATAGTAAAGTTATTGGCAAAGATCGGTATAATAATTTACACTTGTTTTATAAACGTTTTATGATACAAATATATATATAAATATATAATATATAAAACTTACTAAAGAACATCACAAATACGAAATTTAAATATGAGTTTATGCTATAAAAATGTTTTAATAAAAAAATGATGAATTAACACTTTTAAAGAATACATCGATAAATATTTCCCTTTTGGAACCTTATTTCATGTTATAGAAGTGACCAACGTATCTGGGATGTACACGTCCGTAATTATCCACCAATTTTTAACCGGATTTTTGTGACAAAAATGTCGGTTATTGATTTGGGGATGTACGGCGGGCGGGCGGTCGGGCGGGCGGTCGGTCGGGCGGGCGGTCGGGCGGGCGGGCGGGAATCAAATGTTGTCCGTGCATTAACTCATGAACCGTTCAACCGAAGCTTTTAAAATTTTAATATGTTGTTACTGACAACTAAATGAAGGTCAAGTTCAATAATGGCGATTTTTACTTTTACCGTTCAGGAGTTATGGTTCTTGAAAGATTGAAAAATGGAGTTTCCAGTCGTGTACGTGCATAAACTCATGAACCATTCAACCAAAGCTTTTAAAATTTTAATATGTTGTTACTGACAACTAAATGAAGGTCAAGTTCAATAATGGCGAGTTTGACTTTTACCGTTCAGGAGTTATGGTTCTTGAAAGATTAAAAAATGGAGTTTCCAGTCATGTCCGTGCATTAACTCAGGAACCGTTCAACCAAAGCTTTTAAAATTTTAATATGTTGTTACTGACAACTAAATGAAGGTCAAGTTCAATAATGGCGATTTTGATTTTTACCGTTCAGGAGTTATGGTTCTTGAAAGATTGAAAAATGGTGTTTCGAGTCGTGTCCGTGCATTTTCTCATGAACCATTCAACCAAAGCTTTTGAAATTTATATATGTTGTTACTGATGACAAAATAGAGGTCAAGTTCAATAATGACGATTTTGACTTTTACCGTTCAGGAGTTATGGTTCTTGAAAGATCGTAAAATGGTGTTTCCATTCACGTTGTTGCATTTACTCATGAACCATTCAATCTAAGCTTTTCAAATTTTAATATGTTGATACTGATGACAAAATGGAGGTCAAATTTGATATTGACGATTTTAACTTCACATTCATCAGTAATGGTTCTTGTGATATTGCCAGGACACAAATAAATGTTAATAAATCCGGTTTGCTGTCGTTGTGACAGCCTCTTGTATTTCAATACAATAAACAAAGGCGATGTCTTCAAAGGGTTATTTATTGATACACAATATTGACACATCTTGCTTTCATATTCACACTTGCACCCAAAAAAGACCGATCGGCTCTCTACGATCTTTCTTTCAATTAAATAAAGTTCGATTCCATATGGATTTTTACTTTACACTTAACGATTTGTTATGAAGAAAAACAATGCAAACTATTCTCATAATTGCAACATATTTCAAAGATGCAAATATTTCAAGATTAGACTTTAACTGTTATTTAAAAATATAAATAAAAAATAATTGAAATTAAATAAAAATAAATTCATATTCAAAATCCTTTTTCGAAATTTTTAATAACTACCATCAATAAACAAAAACAAATTCAAGTTTTTAATAATTCCTCTATCATTTCATCTAAATTGTCTTCAAGTCTTTCTTTCTTTTTTATGGATATATTACATAACAATTACTTTAAAAACCTTACTGAAACTGTATGAATTAAATATAACGTAGAAAAATTATTATTGTTGATCAAATTTTTTTTAAGATGCAAGAATTTATATATAAGTCTTATAGGTATTAAATATTTATTTCAACTACAAATGAATATTGAAAATACTTAAGAGTGTGGTAATATAAAGGGTTATTTACGCGTAACGTGTTTTGCCATTTTTATTTCACATGCAACCGTGAAAAAGGTCCATTATTCATCATTTTCGTGAAATCGAAAAAAGATCAATTAATGTGCAAGACATTTTTTATTTATTCGTTCATCGTGAATAACAATTTTATTTAGCGTTCTTCCGTGCAGATACCCTCTTTACGCCCCTCTCATAATTGCAAATATTCTGACTTCAATTATTGTTAGTTTCTATAAAAACATAAACATGATAAATACAGTTTATAGTTTCTATATATTTCTTTAACAGCTTTGAAACTAACTTAATTTTTAAAATCATATTATCTTTCTGTTTTCCGATTTAAATATATAAATATTTAAACCAAAATGTTCTCTCCCAAGTCATTGATAAAATTATTAATACACTATATTACGTGGTTAATTCTTCACGCATGTTATCCTGCCACTGAACAATGCCGTGTTATAATTGACCTAGATACACAGTATATTCAGAGGTCACTTCAAAACAAATATAATAGCGTTGTTGTTAAAATCATATTATCTTTCGGTTTTCCGATTTAAATAAATAAAAATATTTAAACCAAACTGTTATCTCCCAAGTCATTGATAAAATTATTAATACACTATATTACGTGGTTAATTCTTCACGCATGTTATCCTGCCACTGAACAATGCCGTGTTATAATTGACCTAGATACACACAGAATATTCAGAGATCGCTTCAAAACAAATATAATAGCGTTGTTGTTTTATAAAAACTTTCACACCGCTTATTATCAAAACATATATGTTTTGTGAAAAGGCAAATACGTTTATATATTCAAACTAAGTCAGATTAGCGTAGCCAAAGCATAGATTAATACCTGTATAAATAATCGACAACATTCGAGACGTTCCGAGAATTTTATTCCGACTTCCGGCCGAGAGATATCGAGTGGCCCATAGACACATCCAAAACTCACCAATATATAAGCATGAACCCCTCAGGGGGTTCATGCAAAAAAAAATCGGTCTTATAACGCCTGTATGAGTTACGATATTGCATTCTGATGTTTTCATGTCAAACGAGAGGGGAAAAATAACTCGAAAATAAACTCACAACGCTAAGGCAAAAAACGAAAAAGACTAAAGAGAAACGATTTAACTCAAATTCTCCTATTTGATTTATACCATATTAAATTGTATATCCAAATTACCATCAGTTTGAAATAAACAGTCAACAATGATTGTACTCGATAATATTTATATCAGACTTTCGTGTGTATTTTAGTCTAGACGTAATCTTATTTACTATTGAGATGATATCCGAAGACTGCCGACGATCATACAACCCGATATAAATAGTTAGCGAAATAGTGCAATTGAATTTTTCTATGTTTGTTTATTTCATATTTTAGGTTAAGAACAATCAGTTAGTTATTGTGTTTACTTGTATAATAATGTTTTATTTTTGTGAATCGAATCAGTCAATGAAATAGTTTGACTGTGTTCCATTTTCAATGTTGACACCCTTTCCTTTTAATGGCTGAACACGACTAATTCATGCATAACCAATCTCCAGCTAATACATTTTACTGAAGGATACATAAATACGGATTTGTAAAAAAGGTCGTCGTCATTGATAGAGGTCCTGTTAGGTTTATTTCAAAACACAAATCATTTTTTAATTTGTATTTTTCCCCAACTGTCCATACTACATTCTGTTTTCCTGTACCATTTTGGATAATCAATTTGTGACAGCAGATATCCAAACATATATTTGTCAATTGTTAAAGAGATTTTCCATTCCACTTGATATTAATTTGTTAACTTTAGAATAAATTAATGACAGTATAAAGCAAATAATTGTATATGAAAAGGATGTATGTCTTTCCATGGGTATTTGATTGTTTTTGTTAAAAACAAGTACGAAGTTTGCAATGTTTCATTTATTTTGATTGTTTAATTTTATACAAACTGTAGATAACCTTTTTTCTTGTTTACTTCGATTCAGAACCAAACTCAAAATTGCAATTGTCAAATAAATCCTTAGTCCGATCATAAAGGCCTAATAAATACTCATAGCCACCTTCGACAGCATATATATGACCCAAAGATGGCACGACAGGTATTTTTAAGTTAAAATTGTTATTTTCTTTTTGAAACTTTTGTAACGACTTTAGTAAGGTAACACCACTTCTTTTGTCGGAAATATTCCGATGCTCTCGTTTTAGTTTCCATACGTTCACGTAAATTTTTTCTACTGCATCAATATACGCCTTGGCTTTCTGTTTCTGGATTTCCTCTTTTTGCAAAATTCGTGTGGTATGCGAATCTACTATTTTATCCACATTACATTTGATCGTATCACCGCGACTTTTAATTTCTTCCCTCGCCTTTTTACAATCCTTTTCAAGATTTTCCAACTGGCCTTTCACCAAAAGTGCATTACGATGTCCCTCATCTAGCTCTTTCGAATAGCTTTCTAATTTTTCCGACACTTCGACTTGCAATTCTGATATTTTTGCAACGTTTATATCCCCTAATGCGTGACCTTTATGGTTCTCAATTATACATGTCTTACATGCGAGTGAACTACATTTCTCACAATATAAAATATATCCCAGATTATGTTGGTCACACAAGTTTAATTTTACTTCCTGGTGATCTACATCCTTAAAAGTGTGATTTAGCGATATTTTCATTTTTAGGTGCATCAATTTGCAATTATTACAAAACAGTTGTTCGCACTCTTCGCAATAATCAATGCCCAATGCTTGGTTGCATATTTCGCATGTTTCTAAAGCTGATTGAGCCATAATTTAAAACAATTTGCAAAGAACAGTTTACCTTTAATGTATCAATACCTTTATCAAACAACGGATATGCGTCACTTCATGTGACCACATTATCTGAATGGTTTTAAGCGGAATTTTCGAATAAATACAAAAATTGAAATAAATATATTTAAAAAGATTCTTGGGGCCAGGAACATTATCAATAATAATCTAAGGACGTGTCTGAGACACGCCTTAAGATGTTAAAAGTAAAATAAAAAAAATACCGAAAATCATAAACAAATTAAAAGACGGTTAATAAATTGCAAAATCCAAGTCCAACATTTGAACAAGAGACAAAAGAAACAGCTCTGAATCAGCTCTAGGTCACTGTACGTTCATTACGACCAAAAAATAAAAGATAGTAAATAAGCGCACTTGAATTTAGAAAAACGAGAAAAATTGAGTGTCTAAATATTTAATGAAGTTGAAAAAATACAGCATAGAGAATAATAGGTCAACAAAAATAAAAATAAAAACACAATGAGAATAAAGATTAAAAATGGAGAATAAAAGGAAAAATGAAAAGAGAAGAAGATGGGATCAACAAAAAAATTTTTTGTTAGGTGACCCCTTCAATGCCATCAATAAAGTAAAAATGCTTTTAAAAAGCTAGAATTTTCGGAAAAGGCAAGACAATTTATAATTGAATAAAACACATTTGCAAAAAACCTTTCTATTAATCTTCAGACCATTAGGACAACTAATTATTGGGTTACTGTCCAGAAATAGCCCATTTTTCGGAATTTTTACAGTTTTGGATTGTGTTATATCTTAAATATTAGCACAGAAAGAGAGAAAGTTAAAACGATACAATTGTTCAGCGAAGTAAGATCTACAAATAAGTCAAATGTATGAAACTGAAATTACAGGTGAACGATATCAGGCTCTCATGAGTCTCTTGTTATATTTAGATTTGTCTCTTCTTAGTCGATATACGACATTTGAACATTCTAAACTTCTGTCGCCATTATTTTTTTTCTCTCCAAATTTTGCAAATATCGTTTGATCAAAGGATTTATTTATTTTCCCAAATAGTTTGTTAAATTTCTAATATGTTTGAATAAGTCAGGCAAGCGCAAAACTCCTTACTTTTCCTAAAGCACGGAACACAATTTATAATATTTGGATAACAAACTATATAAAGATTACTATCGATTCAATAGTATCTTTTTTTTTTAAAGTCATAAGAAACCTCAAATTAAAAAAAATAATGCATATGTTTTTTTATAACTCAATGGATAGTTTTCATTATTTTCATTATAAAACTTATGTACATTTACTTTTTTCTGAAGAACTTCATATTTAGAAGAAGTTTACTTTATTTTAATTGCTTTCTTCCAGGAAGCAATTCCCCCCCGACATATTTTCCGTATGCAAAGTAACCTCAGTGTGACCCATCTCGTAAAAATCCGGTGATCGCAATACGCATGGATGTCCTTAAAATAAACTATTATCTGAATTTACATGTTAAACACGTGCTCAATTTCCATGCTTTTTTGTTGGTTTTTTATCGATTGTTGACAAACAGGTGACAATCGTTAAACTTCGGCTTCAAAACACGAACTTTAATTACCTGCCATATTTTCACAATAACACTGACCGATTGAAAAAAAAATTGACGATTATACGAAATTTACACGAAAGAAATGATAAATTCGTGCACAGAAGACTAAGTTTATGATGTTTGTATGCATTGGTTCAAGAATTGGAAGAACATTATTTTTCACCGGTCACTCGTTTCTTATGACTTTATCGTATATATATTTACCATGTTCATATCATACAATATGCATTATGCATGAAAGGTTGTTACACTGGATGTTATTATGTTAGGGCTACTGTGATGTATGGTTTGCTAATCAGAATGGATGCAGAGTTGTGGTGATTTTCAATAATTAAGAAAATTTGGGGATTTTCTTATCACGAGAGACACACATTATATTTGTCCATAGCCCTCGTTTGTTGTCATAAATAGGCAATAGTATTTTTATCTTGTAGAATTGTCCTTTCTTTATTTCCTATTCTCTCAATTGATATGTATTATAGAACCTTTTTATAGTATGCAGTTGTACGATAATGAATGAAAGTTTCTCAATATTCAGACCTGGATGTAGTTTTGTCCTCGCTGATCTCACTGGTATTTTATATATCAGCTTTGTAACTTCAAAATATCAGGTTTCCTTTCTAGTTTCTTTTTTTTCATTTCTTGTTGTTGAAGAGATTATGGTTTATCCGTGTCTTAAATTTTGTTTCAAATTAAAAAAAATCCCGGTCCAGTTGTGTTATTTTACCTGTACTTTCGGAATATTAATTTTCTTACTTCATGCGTCTGTGTGATTTGCCAAAGAGGATGATGTAATGCATAGGGAGTCTTAAAGATGACAAATCTGTGTTTCAGCTTAATGATTGCAATATAAAAATCAACCTAAATTGGTTCTGGTCAATATATTTAATTTCATTCTTTGCTTCATTATGGCTTACTAGCACAGTTCTCTGAATTGTCCACGAGTTATTTTCTGCTATACTGTGTGTTGATTTTTAATTTTTCAACTAAAGTTGTTTCGTGAAATGATGATTCGTGTTTATGGTCAGTTCTTTTCTATATAATTGTTCTCATTGGTAGATGTAACACGATTTATTATTGTGTTTACTTATATCATTTGCACATTTGTTTGTCTTGCTTATTTATATGATTTAAACTACATGTAGTTGTTTTCGAGTCTTAAATTTTGTGATACAAAACAATACCTTTTCTTAAACTTTAATTCAATTTTTTTTCCGTTCTCAGGTATATGGTGACTTTGTATAGAGTGTTCATCGATGATCGTAAGTTAAGAAGGCTTTGTGAAACGGTGGCCAGGAGGTCATCTTACGATGAACACTCTATACAAAGTCACCATATACCTGTACAATTTTTCATTTTTATTTTTCTTTAGTCCATACAACATTATTTCTTGTCTTTGTTTATCATTATGTGATAGCATTTTATCCAGGCATTGGAAGTTATAAAATATGTCCTAGTTTATTCCGTGTCGGAATACGTTTCTGAACTACTGTCAACATGTAAGTCGTCAAATAAATTCTTAATTGCCTCAGAATAACTAGTGGTATATTTACATTGATCAGCATATACTATTTGACCCCAAAACGGCTGGAAAGGTATTGCTGTATAATTTCTGTTAATATCTTTTTGAAAATTGTGTAACGATTTAAGTAAGGCAACACCACTTATTTTGTCACGAATCATCCTGTATTCGTGTTTAAATCTGTCTAGTATTTCGTCAAGTTTCCCTAGTTCATCAATATATGACTTTGCGTTCTCTTGCTGCTGTTTTTCTTTTCTTAAATTTTGACTGTTTAAAGAAAATACAATTTCATCCACACAAGACTTAAACGTTTCACCGCGACTATTAATCCCATCCCTCACCTTTTTCAAGCTTTCGAATGACTCTAATTGCTCTGACACATCAACTTCCAATTTTCTAGCAATGTCTATATCCTCAAATTCGTGACCCTTATGGTTCTTCGTTATACATCATGCCTTGCATGCAAGAGACTCACATGTTTCACAGAATAAAATAAATTCCATATCATGTTCATAACATACGGTCAGTTTGGCGTCCTCGTGATCGACATCTCTGAAAGTATGATTTCGCGATAGTTTCATCCTCAAATGCATTAATTTGCAATTATTACAAAATAATTGTTCACATTCTTTGCAAAACTCTATACCTGTTGCTTGATTGCATATCTCACATTTCCTCACAACTGCTTGGGCCATTATTTTATACAACGTGTTTATGATAAGCGTCACTTCATGTTCAGATATCATAAATCATAATATCTGCAAGTTTGAGGGGGATCTTACAACGAATACAATCTGTCACTTACTTACATCGTAGTCAATATAATGGAATTTCATGCAACTGTCATACAAGTGAGCGGTTTAGCTATCCAAAAAACAGGTTTAGTTTTTTACTTGAGAAAATGCCTGTACCAAGTCAGGAATATGACAGGTGTTGTCCTTTCGTTTAAGCTGATTGAGCTTTTGATTTTGCCTTTTGATTAAGGACTTTCCATTTTGAATTTTCCTAGGAGTTCAGTATTTTTGCGATTTTACTGTTTACTTTGATGAGAATCTAACAAGAGACGTACAGAAGGTTTTTGGAGAGGAATAATTTGGCCTGATAGGAACTGAAAATAAATGAGGAGAGACTCAATATTCTGCAACAATAAATAAATTCATTAGCTAAGGCAGATATTGTCAAAGCAAAAGGAATAATAATTTGCCTCAAACGTAGAAATGGGTGTACAGAAATACAAAAATTCACCTATAACGATCGCCTTATTTATCAACCACAGGCAACACTGCAGGAACTCTATATCGACGCCACTATAGTTTTTTTTCTAATTACGTACAAACACTTCTTTTAAAAAAAATTGACAGAAAAATTTCAGATGAAATTGTCAAATCTTGATTATATCCCCTAAACTTTACTATTTCGAAAAAAACAACTCATAACCTACCCCTGTTCATGAGATATAAAATTGAGAATGGAAATGGGGAATGTGTCAAAGAGACAACAACCCGACCATAGAAAGTACAACAGCAGAAGGTCACCAACAGGTCTTCAATATAGCGAGAAATTCCCGCACCCGGAGGCGTCTCTCAGTTGGCCCCTAAACAAATATATACTAGTTCAATGGCTGTTTCATCATGCTAAAGTAGTATTACAGTCTAAAAATGTTTTTTGTTATTTTGTTTATCAAATTACTTTTTAAGTATTCATCCATTTGAACATTTTGCAAAATGCCAGTCAGAATCTTGTCACAACAGACAGTAAATGATTAAATTGAATTATGTTAATTAAAGGACTTGGTTCTTACATTATATTGAAGCATATGTGAAGAGCAAACCTTTCCATCATTTTTTGATAACAAAATTGTAAAAAAAAAAACTCCGAGAAAAATTCAAAACGGAAAAAGAGACAAAATGTACAGGTAAGTTTTCATAAGGCAATCAGAATGTGTATCTTAATCTGAAACCTGCCACAGGGACATTCACAACAATCCTAATTCTATAATAACCACCTGGATCAAAGTGATTTTTTGTTCTGACATAATTCGCCTTTTCAGAATCTAAAGGACTATGGGTAATCTTATTGTTCACACACCAAAATCAAAATAGTGATTAGATAACGCATTTGCATTTCAAGTAATTGAAAGACACAATCGTTCTGAAAGTGTTGTTCCTTTTAAAAGGTAGCGTAAGCTTACTCTATGCCTTTTACAGAACAATGTGAATGTTAACATTTCTGGATACTCAACTGCCTATAAAAATTAAGTTAAATGATCGGGACGGCTTCTTTCAATGTGGAACACATATTATAAGAATTTATGTACATGTGTAATAGAACTAGACACATTTTTACGTGTGTTTTTAGATGTATTCTACTTGAGACTGTCGTACAAGTGAGAGGTTTAGCGCTATAAAACCAGGTTCAATCCACCATTTCCTACATTTGAAAATGCCTGTACCAAGTCAGGAATATGACAGTTGTTGTTCATTCGTTAGATGTGTTTTGTCATTTGATTATGGACTTTCCGATTGATTTTTCCTCGGAGTTCAGTATTTTTTTCTCATACAGCTCCCAAAAGCATCCCAACATTTTGTCTGACTTGTTTTTTCTCAAGACCATGGAGAAACCTAGATCTCTTTGTGATGACATGTGTGGAATAATAAAGCTGGTGAAAAAATATTCAAATTTCTGTCTCTATGAAAGCCTTTTTGATATCTTGACTTCTATTGTTTACATGAACTTTAAGTTTATTGTGTTGTATAACGCAATAATAACTATTGAAAACGAAATACTAATATGTGGGTTAAATAATAACTCAAATTGTATGATACAAATATACGTTTTTCAATTTTTTTAAATACTAAGGCTTTTCTACCTCAGGCATAGATTACCTTAGCTGTATTTGGCAAAACTTTTAGGAATTTTGGTCCTCATTGCTCTTCAACTTCGTACTTTATTTGGCCTTTTTAACTTTTTTGGATTCGAGCGTCACTGATGAGTCTTTTGTAGACGAAATGCGCGTCTGACGTATATACTAAATTTAGTCCTGGTATCTATGATGAGTTTATTTATATACGTACAATAAATGTGGTCTGTTAAGATTAGATTACTTGATTTATAATGATTTTATAATACGAAAACTTCATTAAAAACACATTGTTTGCATTTTATTCAAATGGATATTATTAGAACACCAAACAATTATATGTTTTTGTCAGGATTGATTTATCAAATTTAAAGTTCACAGGTGAAATACTATAAATATCCATATCAGTAGTGACACAATCAGGAAGTTTAAGGTACAGGAGTATAATATATATATAGCCGTATCAAAACGTTTTGGTTCATTTTTGTTATCAAGTGTGTTCTGAACCGTTAACATCGCCCAATGAACTGCCATTATTACATAAATTTTGTAAGCAATGTTTTAACGAATTTTGTCTACAGTTCGGAACAAGGACATTTTAAAAAAGGATTTCGATTGTCTCGTTCGTAAAATAGTGTTCAAACCAAAGATGTTGAAGCTAAACTAGTACAAGGGTTTCATCGCTATTTGATAACTATATCATGGACACTGCGTTAACCATGGATAATGGCAATGATAAATCATTTCAATGCAATCCTTGCAAGAGACATGAACAAAAATCCGAGGCGAAATTCTGGTGTATACAGTGTTCTGAGGCTTTTTGTGAGAAATGCAATTCAATGCATAGTTGGATGAAACTTCTAATGACTCATGATGTTGTTCCTATTGAGGACGTTGGATGTAAAACAGATGGGTTAGATCTTAGGGCAGTTTCAGAATACTGTCCTTTGCATCCAATGAAAATGGTCGAAGTTTTTTGTTTTCAACATAAAACTCCATGTTGCGGGTTATGTGCAGGCATTGATCATAGAAAATGCGATAATGTGAAGCAAATTGAAGAAATTGTTCACAGTAGCGAAACGTATGCCGGTAACTCATTGCTTGGATCACTAAATGATATTAAAGAGTCAACGAAAACTGTTTTGCAGGCAAAAGAACAGGAAATGGCCAATATCAATGTGATAGCAGAAAACACAGAAGAGGATGCTGCAAATTTTATCCAAGGGATAAGATCTAAGTTTGATATTTGCTTTGAAGTATTTAAGAAACAATTGACAGTGTTTCGTGATGAACAAAATACCAGACTTAACATGCGTATACGGTTACTAGAACAACTTATTCAAAGCATCGAACAATGGATTAAAGTTATCGAAGTTGTCCAAACATCGGGTAGCATAATACAACTTTTCGTACATGTGGAAACAGTTAAACGACAAATAGAGACAAGCATACAAGAGCTAGAACATCTCTGTAGCAGTGACACCGACATTCTTGTTCATTTCAAGAAAAACGAGACACTTCAGAAGTTGGAGAGTGTTGACCAAATTGGTTCTTTCAGTATGGAAGAAAAGGAAATAGAGATTAATCAGCTTGGTGACGTTTTTAAAATGTGCTCAAAAATAGGGATATGCGTCCCCAAATTTGAAGACATAAGCATTCAGCATAGCAGAACAATGCACTTTCCTCGGTCAAAATTAACGTGTGGCGTATGTATCGCTGATAAATTCATTTTGTTGGGTGACGCTACTACCAATCAAAAAATGCTTCATTTGGTTGACAGAACAACAGGTTTGACCATAAGTAAAACAGGGATAACTGGAGATGTTAAACGACTATATTTCGATAAAGACCTCAATCGAATTTTTATATCATGCTATAGTAAGGGACTATTTTATGCTGATTTGAAAGGCGAAACCATTGCTAAGATATTTAAAATGTCGTTCAACACGGATTTTGTCGGAGCTTTATGTAGATTCGACAAGCATATCTATATAACGGTAAATAATGCAATAAAGAAATTCATTCCATCAGATTCACCCAAGGAAATGACGAAATGTTTTCTGACCAACACCAATTCAACAGAACTGAATAGTGTGACCATTTGGAAGGAGAAAGTATTTTACACTACAGTTGATAAAGAAATAAAATGTGCTTCCTTGGATGGCCGTGAAATATTCACACATAAGAGTGACAAGATGAGACAACCAGTTAGTATTGCTATGTTGTCTGCCGACGTGCTCTTAATTCTTGACAGAAATTGTACTTTACATGCTTTATCTAGCGATGGAAAGAAACATTCTATTCTATTGCAAAAATTCCAAAAGGTGGCTGATCCTTGTGATATGTGGATAAATATTGACGATAACACAGTGTATATAGCTGGGGGAGAGCATATAGATGTATATAAGATAGAACTAAATGTGAAATTCTAAAACAATAATTCGAACTATTGAAAGAATTTGTCCATTCTTTTGTCAAAGTTATCTGATTATAAGATGAGTTATCTGATTATAAGATGAGTTATCTGTTATTATAACCATTTGAGTCAATTCTTTGAGATAGGATCTCTTGCTCTATAACTGTACAATATATATGTTACAGGTCATTTCGTAATTTATGCACTTCGTTCAAAATTATAAAAATGCTTAACCGTTACAATCATTAATAAAATATGTAAAATACCTTGTCATTATTTTCGTTTTAATGAAACTATATTACGAATTTCCCCATTGTATTACAGATAGTAATTGTATAATGATATAAACATGATAAATGACAGAAAGAATTGAAACAATGTTCTTGAAAAGAACAAAATTGACAAACCAATTTTTCAAATATCTAGATTAAAATATTAGTGTGTAATATGAAGCAGGTATGGAGGACTATCTTTTTTGTTTGACTTATTGTTGATTGTTTACGTTTAGTATCACAACATCATGCATAATTAGGACGGGAAAAAAATGATAACAAATCAAAAAGGTATATTCTGCAATTGATCGACCCGGATAAAGGAAAGTAGTTTCAACCGTCGTTTGATTGAAGGTTAGTAGGGTATGGATAGAAAGGTTACCTTCCAACAAACTACCTACTGAACTGTCAAGGTTTCGTAGCGTGCAGTGATCGTTTCACTCGTCTTATAAGCGGCATCACGTGTAGACAATAACACATGCAGGGCATAAATTGCTTGTTGTGCAAGGATATGAGTTTCTTTATCTTCACTGACTCAAGAGAATCCTTTGGTCCTATAAATTTGATGAAGTAAGGCAACAGTATAGTAGATTTTAAAATCATGGAAATCGATTATGAAAACGCAAATCAAAGTAAGACATTTGACCTGAGGGAATCGTATGAGCTTCTTAATAGCAAGACCGGCTGCTTTGACAGGGTAAGCAGCTCTTGTATTGCATTCACCCGCCTTGCGTAGATCTGCTCCAGGCAACATACAAACATTCTAGCGGCGGAATGAACAAATACACAGCAATACTCACAGTAAGTTAGGGCAACATTAACATACCGCTGTTCAATAGTCATACATCGTTTAGGCAAAAACAAATCCGAGTCAAAACCTAAATCTCAGATTCAAACCGATTATAAATCTGGGAAATGGACCAAGAAAAGCCAAACCAAGAACGGGTGCGCTGGGAGGGTAAGCGTCACCTGCAATATATGCACCACTCGCCCTGCAAAGATCTGCATCAGGCAACATACCTTAGTTCTAGCGGCGGAATAATTAAACGCACAGCAATACGCACAGTAAATAGTGGAAACAGTAGTATACCGCTGTGCAATAGTCATACATCAATTAAGCAACAAAACAATCCGATTCACAAACTAAAACTGTGTTTTAAACCGATTTAAAAAAACTGGGAAATCGACCAAGAAAACACAAATCAAGGTGAGACTTTTGAGTGAACCTTAGAGAATAGCATGAACTCCATGAGAACCAAGAACGGGTGCGCCGGGAGGGTAAGCGTCTCCTTCTATGCATGCATTGTCCGACCTGCGAAAATCTTCTTCATTCAAGCGGCGGAGTTTTAGAAACACACAACAATACGTACAGCAAAACTAAGTTTAAAAGACGTAGTGTGTTGATTTTATTGTAAAAGTAAATTTGAAAATCTAGTCCCAGTTTAAAGTTTTAAAAAGGCAGTAAACATTGCACCAAGGTCATGATAATATCCAATAGATGCATACATTTGTGTGTAAAACTACTTAAAACTAATTAACATTAGGAACCTGAATCAGGTGCGGATCCAGATTTCGGAAAGGGTGCGAGGTAGAAATTTCGCCGAGCGGAGCGATGCGAAAGAATTTTGGGACCTTTTTTTGGCTAAAAAACTTAAAATAACTTTAAAATGCATTTTAGTTAAAGTTTAGGGGCTGGAAATTTTTGCTGCCGTATTCTCGACATTGATTGTCCATTATAAAATGATTGAATGGATCCAAAGCTATGTACTATTTCATATATTTGGTGTGGGATTTGTCAGTAAAAAATGGACATGAAAAAATTCCGCTTGTTGTATGGTTAGCTAGCATAACTTTACAGATTTCTTGTTATGAACAAGATATACGGCTATTCAATACGACCAACACGAAGAAAAACAAACAAGAAATGTTTATCCATTGAAATGTTTGGTTGAAATGTTTCAACAAGGGAAGCGAGGGGTTCAAATCAACCAAAAGCTACGAATGAATCGGAAACGAAAATGAAGTTGTGAATAACGGTCGACACATGGAGTCATATAGGCCACACCCAGCAGGCCGGTTGCAGTCCGGCCTTGAAAAAAATATTCAGTATATCAGTTCGGAGGAACAGACCTTCCGATCAGATATGTAATTCACATGCAACCCTACCCCCCCCCCCTCAAAAAAAATAATTAAATAAAATTACGCCCGTTGTTTTGAGAGTGTAATAGAGTATAACTTTCTGTTGGGTGGAATTGTGAAAAAGAGTTCAATACGTCCTTGCACAATACTGTGTCGCTTTGAAGGCGTTATGCTTATTTGTCAGCCTAAGCAATGTGTTACTGTAATTTGAATTTCAAAATGACTGAGTGACGTTTTGTTCGACGTACTTGTCAACTTCACCGTAGCGAATCACATAAATTTGACATAATCAATAATATATTACAGTGAATACAAGCGAAAAATATCTTTATAAGTGAAGAATTGTCGCATAAAAATTAAATACACGGCAATATTTACGAAGTCTAGGCTGATTATAAATCATTTTACCAAAAAAATAAGTGCCAGCAAAGAGGGGCGTACGCCCTCTACGCCCCCTCTGAATCCGCCACTGCCTGATGTTCAGTGGTTGTCGTTTGTGTTTTTTTTATATATACTAGATCGTTGGTTTTCCCGTTGTAATGGATTTACACTAGTCATTTTGGGGACCCTTATTATAGCTTGCTGTTCGATGTGCGCCAAGGCTCCTTGCTGAAGACCGAAATTTGATCTATAATGGCTTTCTTTTACAAATTGTGACTTGGATGAAGAGTTGTCTCATTGGCCCCATGCGGTGGTCATACCACATCTTATTATATATATTAAATATAGAGCAAGAATATATCTCATGAATTTAAAGTCAAAAGGTACTTCAAATTTACAACAACAAAAAAGACGAAGATGTTGTACACACTTGAAAGTCATTAGATACATTGGGTAATTTTATTAAAAAGTAGAAGATGTTTTTATACTCTTAATAGTTATATGATACTTTAAATTTAAGGAGGATGACTATGTTTTAGATACTTGAATGGCTAAGTGTAACCATAAAACACGTGTACAACGACTTTCTTTTTAAAGGAAATTATTTTTCATCACAATCTTCAGAAATATACTGCTTTGAAATTGTTGTCTTCCCGTACTCGAATTCACCAACAGATTCTTCGTATGCACTGCCCTTAACCATGATACCTTAAAAATTCGACCATCTCAGCGCAAGTGCGAAGGGGAAATGCAAAGGAAGAAAGAGTTAGTAATCGTAGAAGAAATTTAGTACTATCCGATAAGACAGAATTTAGAACAAGGACTTAACATTTGACCTTTACCTCATTTTCAAAGTTAGGACCCATGAACCTCTATCATAAATCCCCATGTCTATACGGCTTACTGGAACATACCGAAAAATGTAGTTGTGAGGAGTAGATATCTCCTATCAGATGTAGGTGGATTGCTTCGGTCTAAGTCAGTCAAAATTTCTAAAGATGTGACGAACAATTAAGAAAAAGAACTTGTCGGTACCTTTTTGTTTTTGTTACCGAGGAAATTTTAGAACAGTGTTTTGGGTGGTAGCTTTTACAAGGATAAGTTTTCGGTTAAACAAGGAGAGTTTCAAATGCGCATCAACTGTACGATAGCATATACCAAACATCTAAGCGACATCTTGTGATATAAAAAGGGCGGAAGATAAAAAAAAAAAAATAATCAGGACCAAACCATGAGGATTTTCTACGTAAAAAAGAAAAGACCTAATTAGTTGTTAAAATGTTTACTCAACAATCACTTTAATTATTTATGTTGATTATACGTAATGGATTCAAGCTAAATGTAACATTAAGTACACAAATGACTTAATTTGGTATATATTCATGAATATGTTCAATAATTTTCTTAACATAAAATATGCCAGAAACCCATTTCATATCCCTTTAAGAATTAAATGCTTCTTATTTTAAATTTTATTGAATATATTAAAAATAGGATTAAGACTGGTATTATCCTTAAACTTTTAAAGGGGTTGGTAAAGGGTATACAAATATTGTTCTCACTGGTTTTTGTCTGCCGGCAGTATTGTATTCTAGAATGACAGCTTATGGTCAAACTGAATTAAAAAAAACAAACATATTTAGGTCTGTATTGAATTCTAATAAATAGAAAACACTAATAACACTTTGAATTCAATTCGTTGATTATCTCGCTTTGAATAATATATGATTTTCTTTCTCTCTAATCAAAAGTGCACTGGTGAATGTCTATAAATATCCATATATTAATAGTGGATGACACAAACAGGAAGTGATATGAACAAGCGTACAATGGATTTATCAAAAAGTTCCGATTCATTTTCTTGTCCAGTCTGTTCAGAAACGTTAAAATCGCCAAAAATATTGCCATGCTTACATTCATTTTGTGAGCAATGTATTCATGAATTCATTTTGTCTACAGCTCGAAAGAAGGATATTGCAATAAAGGACTTTAATTGCCCCGTGTGTAGAACAGTGG